>NW_028121891.1:0-39571 GCF_965194805.1 Balaenoptera borealis | reverse complement strand
TACGATTCTCTTTTTAAGCTGTTCCCTAAAACACTAGTGCTTAGGAAATCTATTGGAGGCAGAAGCAGTCAAGGGTAGCCTAGGGATAGGGTTAGGCTTAGGGTTAGGCTTAGGGTACGGCTTAGGGTACGGGTTCGGGGAGGGTTTCGGGTACGGCGTAGGGTATGGGTTAGGGTTAGGGTTAGGGTTAGTGTTAGGGTTAGGGCTCGGTTTAGGGTACGGTTAGGATTAGGGTACGTGTTAGGTTTAGGGTAGGGGTTAGGGTTAGGGTACGCGTTAGGGTTAGGGTAGTTAGTAAACCTATCCCACTCTCTAGATACCCCTTAGCACGTAAAGGAATATTATTTGGGGTTCCAGCCATGGAGAAGAATTTAGACACTAGGATAAGATAAGGAACACACCCATTATAAACAAATCACATTAGGATTCTCTTTTTAAGCTGTTGCTTAAAACACTAGTGCTTAGGAAATCTATTGGAGGTAGAAGCAGTCAAGGGTAGCCTAGGGTTAGTGTTAGGCTTAGGGTTAGGCTTAGGGTATGGCTTAGGGTACGGGTTTGGGGAGGGGTTCAGGTACGGCGTAGGGTATGGGTTAGGGTTAGGGTTAGTGTTAGTGTTAGGGTTAGGGCTCGGTTTAGGGTACGGGTTAGGATTAGGGTACGTGTTAGTGTTAGGGTAGGGGTTAGGGTTAGAGTACGCATTAGGGTTAGGGTAGTTATTAAACCTATCCCACTCTCTAGATACCCCTTAGCACGTAAGGCAATATTATTTGGGGGTGCAGCCATGGAGAAGAGTTTAGACACTAGGATAAGATAAGGAACACACCCATTATAAAGAAATCACATTAGGATTCTCTTTTTAAGCTGTTCCTTAAAACACTAGTGCTTAGGAAATCTATTGGAGGCAGAAGCAGTCAAGGGTAGCCTAGGGTTAGGGTTAGGCTTAGGGTTAGGCTTAGGGTACGGCTTAGGGTACGGGTTCGGGGAGGGTTTCGGGTACGGCGTAGGGTATGGGTTATGGTTAGGGTTAGGGTTAGTGTTACGGTTAGGTCTCGGTTTAGGGTACGGGTTAGGATTAGGGTACGTGTTAGGGTTAGGGTAGGGGTTAGGGTTAGGGTACGCGTTAGGGTTAGGGTAGTTATTAAACCTATCCCACTCTCTAGATACCCCTCAGCACGTAAAGGAATATTATTTGGGGTTCCAGCCATGGAGAAGAGTTTAGACACTAGGATAAGATAAGGAACACACCCATTATAAAGAAATCACTTTAGGATTCTCTTTTTAAGCTGTTCCTTAAAACACTAGTGCTTAGGAAATCTATTGGAGGCAGAAGCAGTCAAGGGTAGCCTAGGGTTAGGGTTAGGCTTAGGGTTAGGGTTAGGGTACGGCTTGGGGTATGGGTTCGGGGAGGTGTTCGTGTACGGCGTAGGGTATGGGTTAGGGTTAGGGTTTGGGTTAGTGTTAGGGTTAGGGCTCGGTTTAGGGTACGGGTTAGGATTAGGGTACGTGTTAGGGTTAGGGTAGAGGTTAGGGTTAGGTTACGCGTTAGGGCTAGGGTAGTTAGTAAACCTATCCCACTCTCTAGCTCCCCCTTAGCACGTAAAGGAATATTATTTGGGGGTCCAGCCATGGAGAAGAGTTTAGACACTAGGATAAGATAAGGAACACACCCATTATAAAGAAATCACATTAGGATTCTCTTTTTAAGCTGTTCCTTAAAACACTACTGCTTAGGAAATCAATTGGAGGCAGAAGCAGTCAAGGGTAGCCTAGGGTTAGGGTTAGGCTTAGGGTTAGGTTTAGGATATGGCTTAGGGTACGGGTTCGGGGAGGGGTGCGGGTACGGCGCAGGGTATGGGTTAGGGTTAGGTTTAGGGTTAGTGTTAGGGTTAGGGCTCGGTTTAGGGTACAGGTTAGGATTAGGGTACGTGTTAGGGTTAGGGTAGGGGTTAGGGTTAGGGTATGCGTTAGGGTTAGGGTAGTTATTAAACCTATTCCACTCTCTAGATACCCCTTAGCACGTAAGGGAATATTATTTGGGGGTGCAGCCATGGAGAAGAGTTTAGACACTAGGATAAGATGAGGAACACACCCATTATAAAGAAATCACATTAGGATTCTCTTTTTAAGCTGTTCCTTAAAACAGTAGTGCTTAGGAAATCTATTGGAGGCAGAAGCAGTCAAGGGTAGCCTAGGGTTAGGGTTAGGCTTAGGGTTAGGCTTAGGGTACGGCTTAGGTTACGGGTTCGGGGAGGGGTGCGGGTACGGCGTAGGGTATGGGTTAGGGTTAGGGTTAGGGTTAGTGTTAGGGTTAGGGCTCGGTTTAGGGTACGGGTTAGGATTAGGGTACGTGTTAGGGTTAGGGTAGGGGTTAGGGTTAGGGCACGCGTTAGGGTTAGGGTAGTTATTAAACCTATCCCACTCTCTAGATACCCCTTAGCACGTAAAGGAATATTATTTGAGGGTCCAGCCATGGAGAAGAGTTTAGACACTAGGATAAGATAAGGAACACACCCATTATAAAGAAATCACATTACGATTCTCTTTTTAAGCTGTTCCCTAAAACACTAGTGCTTAGGAAATCTATTGGAGGCAGAAGCAGTCAAGGGTAGCCTAGGGTTAGGGTTAGGCTTAGGGTTAGGCTTAGGGTACGGCTTAGGGTACGGGTTCGGGGAGGGTTTCGGGTACGGCGTAGGGTATGGGTTAGGGTTAGGGTTAGGGTTAGTGTTAGGGTTAGGGCTCGGTTTAGGGTACGGTTAGGATTAGGGTACGTGTTAGGTTTAGGGTAGGGGTTAGGGTTAGGGTACGCGTTAGGGTTAGGGTAGTTAGTAAACCTATCCCACTCTCTAGATACCCCTTAGCACGTAAAGGAATATTATTTGGGGTTCCAGCCATGGAGAAGAATTTAGACACTAGGATAAGATAAGGAACACACCCATTATAAAGAAATCACATTAGGATTCTCTTTTTAAGCTGTTGCTTAAAACACTAGTGCTTAGGAAATCTATTGGAGGCAGAAGCAGTCAAGGGTAGCCTAGGGTTAGTGTTAGGCTTAGGGTTAGGCTTAGGGTATGGCTTAGGGTACGGGTTTGGGGAGGGGTTCAGGTACGGCGTAGGGTATGGGTTAGGGTTAGGGTTAGTGTTAGTGTTAGGGTTAGGGCTCGGTTTAGGGTACGGGTTAGGATTAGGGTACGTGTTAGTGTTAGGGTAGGGGTTAGGGTTAGAGTACGCATTAGGGTTAGGGTAGTTATTAAACCTATCCCACTCTCTAGATACCCCTTAGCACGTAAGGCAATATTATTTGGGGGTGCAGCCATGGAGAAGAGTTTAGACACTAGGATAAGATAAGGAACACACCCATTATAAAGAAATCACATTAGGATTCTCTTTTTAAGCTGTTCCTTAAAACACTAGTGCTTAGGAAATCTATTGGAGGCAGAAGCAGTCAAGGGTAGCCTAGGGTTAGGGTTAGGCTTAGGGTTAGCTTTAGGGTACGGCTTGGGGAATGGGTTCGGGGAGGGGTTCGGGTACGGCGTAGGGTATGGGTTAGGGTTAGGGTTAGTGTTAGGGTTAGGGCTCGGTTTAGGGTACGGGTTAGGATTAGGGTACGTGTTAGGGTTAGGGTAGGGGTTAGGGTTAGGGTACGCATTAGGGTTAGGGTAGTTATTAAACCTATCCCACTCTCTAGATACCCCTTAGCACGTAAAGGAATATTATTTGGGGGTCCAGCCATGGAGAAGAGTTTAGACACAAGGATAAGATAAGGAACACACCCATTATAAAGAAATCACTTTAGGATTCTCTTTTTAAGCTGTTCCTTAAAACACTAGTGCTTAGGAAATCAATTGGAGGCATAAGCAGTCAAGGGTAGCCTAGGGTTAGGGTTAGGCTTAGGGTTAGGGTTAGGGTACGGCTTGGGGTATGGGTTCGGGGAGGTGTTCGTGTACGGCGTAGGGTATGGGTTAGGGTTAGGGTTTGGGTTAGTGTTAGGGTTAGGGCTCGGTTTAGGGTACGGGTTAGGATTAGGGTACGTGTTAGGGTTAGGGTAGGGGTTAGGGTTAGGTTACGCGTTAGGGCTAGGGTAGTTAGTAAACCTATCCCACTCTCTAGCTCCCCCTTAGCACGTAAAGGAATATTATTTGGGGGTGCAGCCATGGAGAAGAGTTTAGACACTAGGATAAGATAAGGAACACACCCATTATAAAGAAATCACATTAGGATTCTCTTTTTAAGCTGTTCCTTAAAACACTAGTGCTTAGGAAATCAATTGGAGGCAGAAGCAGTCAAGGGTAGCCTAGGGTTAGGGTTAGGCTTAGGGTTAGGTTTAGGGTATGGCTTAGGGTACGGGTTCGGGGAGGGGTGCGGGTACGGCGTAGGGTATGGGTTAGGGTTAGGGTTAGGGTTAGTGTTAGGGTTAGGGCTCGGTTTAGGGTACAGGTTAGGATTAGGGTACGTGTTAGGGTTAGGGTAGGGGTTAGGGTTAGGGTACGCGTTAGGGTTAGGGTAGTTATTAAACCTATTCCACTCTCTAGATACCCCTTAGCACGTAAGGGAATATTATTTGGGGGTGCAGCCATGGAGAAGAGTTTAGACATTAGGATAAGATGAGGAACACACCCATTATAAAGAAATCACATTAGGATTCTCTTTTTAAGCTGTTCCTTAAAACAGTAGTGCTTAGGAAATCTATTGGAGGCAGAAGCAGTCAAGGGTAGCCTAGGGTTAGGGTTAGGCTTAGGGTTAGGCTTAGGGTACGGCTTAGGTTACGGGTTCGGGGAGGGGTGCGGGTACGGCGTAGGGTATGGGTTAGGGTTAGGGTTAGTGTTAGTGTTAGGGTTAGGGCTCGGTTTAGGGTACGGGTTAGGATTAGGGTACGTGTTAGGGTTAGGGTAGGGGTTAGGGTTAGGGTACGCGTTAGGGTTAGGGTAGTTATTAAACGTATCCCACTCTCTAGATACCCCTTAGCACGTAAAGGAATATTATTTGAGGGTCCAGCCATGGAGAAGAGTTTAGACACTAGGATAAGATAAGGAACACACCCATTATAAAGAAATCACATTACGATTCTCTTTTTAAGCTGTTCCCTAAAACACTAGTGCTTAGGAAATCTATTGGAGGCAGAAGCAGTCAAGGGTAGCCTAGGGTTAGGGTTAGGCTTAGGGTTAGGCTTAGGGTACGGCTTAGGGTACGGGTTCGGGGAGGGTTTCGGGTACGGTGTAGGGTATGGGTTAGGGTTAGGGTTAGGGTTAGTGTTAGGGTTAGGGCTCGGTTTAGGGTACGGTTAGGATTAGGGTACGTGTTAGGTTTAGGGTAGGGGTTAGGGTTAGGGTACGCGTTAGGGTTAGGGTAGTTAGTAAACCTATCCCACTCTCTAGATACCCCTTAGCACGTAAAGGAATATTATTTGGGGTTCCAGCCATGGAGAAGAATTTAGACACTAGGATAAGATAAGGAACACACCCATTATAAAGAAATCACATTAGGATTCTCTTTTTAAGCTGTTGCTTAAAACACTAGTGCTTAGGAAATCTATTGGAGGTAGAAGCAGTCAAGGGTAGCCTAGGGTTAGTGTTAGGCTTAGGGTTAGGCTTAGGGTATGGCTTAGGGTACGGGTTTGGGGAGGGGTTCAGGTACGGCGTAGGGTATGGGTTAGGGTTAGGGTTAGTGTTAGTGTTAGGGTTAGGGCTCGGTTTAGGGTACGGGTTAGGATTAGGGTACGTGTTAGTGTTAGGGTAGGGGTTAGGGTTAGAGTACGCATTAGGGTTAGGGTAGTTATTAAACCTATCCCACTCTCTAGATACCCCTTAGCACGTAAGGCAATATTATTTGGGGGTGCAGCCATGGAGAAGAGTTTAGACACTAGGATAAGATAAGGAACACACCCATTATAAAGAAATCACATTAGGATTCTCTTTTTAAGCTGTTCCTTAAAACACTAGTGCTTAGGAAATCTATTGGAGGCAGAAGCAGTCAAGGGTAGCCTAGGGTTAGGGTTAGGCTTAGGGTTAGGCTTAGGGTACGGCTTAGGGTACGGGTTCGGGGAGGGTTTCGGGTACGGCGTAGGGTATGGGTTATGGTTAGGGTTAGGGTTAGTGTTACGGTTAGGTCTCGGTTTAGGGTACGGGTTAGGATTAGGGTACGTGTTAGGGTTAGGGTAGGGGTTAGGGTTAGGGTACGCGTTAGGGTTAGGGTAGTTATTAAACCTATCCCACTCTCTAGATACCCCTCAGCACGTAAAGGAATATTATTTGGGGTTCCAGCCATGGAGAAGAGTTTAGACACTAGGATAAGATAAGGAACACACCCATTATAAAGAAATCACTTTAGGATTCTCTTTTTAAGCTGTTCCTTAAAACACTAGTGCTTAGGAAATCTATTGGAGGCAGAAGCAGTCAAGGTTAGCCTAGGGTTAGGGTTAGGCTTAGGGTTAGGGTTAGGGTACGGCTTGGGGTATGGGTTCGGGGAGGTGTTCGTGTACGGCGTAGGGTATGGGTTAGGGTTAGGGTTTGGGTTAGTGTTAGGGTTAGGGCTCGGTTTAGGGTACGGGTTAGGATTAGGGTACGTGTTAGGGTTAGGGTAGGGGTTAGGGTTAGGTTACGCGTTAGGGCTAGGGTAGTTAGTAAACCTATCCCACTCTCTAGCTCCCCCTTAGCACGTAAAGGAATATTATTTGGGGGTCCAGCCATGGAGAAGAGTTTAGACACTAGGATAAGATAAGGAACACACCCATTATAAAGAAATCACATTAGGATTCTCTTTTTAAGCTGTTCCTTAAAACACTACTGCTTAGGAAATCAATTGGAGGCAGAAGCAGTCAAGGGTAGCCTAGGGTTAGGGTTAGGCTTAGGGTTAGGTTTAGGATATGGCTTAGGGTACGGGTTCGGGGAGGGGTGCGGGTACGGCGTAGGGTATGGGTTAGGGTTAGGTTTAGGGTTAGTGTTAGGGTTAGGGCTCGGTTTAGGGTACAGGTTAGGATTAGGGTACGTGTTAGGGTTAGGGTAGGGGTTAGGGTTAGGGTACGCGTTAGGGTTAGGGTAGTTATTAAACCTATCCCACTCTCTAGATACCCCTTAGCACGTAAGGGAATATTATTTGGGGGTGCAGCCATGGAGAAGAGTTTAGACACTAGGATAAGATAAGGAACACACCCATTATAAAGAAATCACATTAGGATTCTCTTTTTAAGCTGTTCCTTAAAACAGTAGTGCTTAGGAAATCTATTGGAGGCAGAAGCAGTCAAGGGTAGCCTAGGGTTAGGGTTAGGCTTAGGGTTAGGCTTAGGGTACGGCTTAGGTTACGGGTTCGGGGAGGGGTGCGGGTACGGCGTAGGGTATGGGTTAGGGTTAGGGTTAGGGTTAGTGTTAGGGCTCGGTTTAGGGTATGGGTTAGGATTAGGGTACGTGTTAGGGTTAGGGTAGGGGTTAGGGTTAGGGTACGCGTTAGGGTTAGGGTAGTTATTAAACCTATCCCACTCTCTAGATACCCCTTAGCACGTAAAGGAATATTATTTGAGGGTCCAGCCATGGAGAAGAGTTTAGACACTAGGATAAGATAAGGAACACACCCATTATAAAGAAATCACATTAGGATTCTCTTTTTAAGCTGTTCCTTAAAACACTAGTGCTTAGGAAATCTATTGGAGGCAGAAGCAGTCAAGGGTAGCGTAGGGTTAGGTTTAGGCTTAGGGTTAGGCTTAGGGTACGGCTTAGGGTACGGGTTCGGGGAGGGTTTCGGGTACGGCGTAGGGTATGGGTTAGGGTTAGGGTTAGGGTTAGTGTTAGGGTTAGGGCTCGGTTTAGGGTACGGTTAGGATTAGGGTACGTGTTAGGTTTAGGGTAGGGGTTAGGGTTAGGGTACGCGTTAGGGTTAGGGTAGTTAGTAAACCTATCCCACTCTCTAGATACCCGTTAGCACGTAAAGGAATATTATTTGGGGTTCCAGCAATGGAGAAGAATTTAGACACTAGGATAAGATAAGGAACACACCCATTATAAAGAAATCACATTAGGATTCTCTTTTTAAGCTGTTGCTTAAAACACTAGTGCTTAGGAAATCTATTGGAGGCAGAAGCAGTCAAGGGTAGCGTAGGGTTAGGGTTAGGCTTAGGGTTAGGCTTAGGGTACGGCTTAGGGTACGGGTTCGGGGAGGGTTTCGGGTACGGCGTAGGGTATGGGTTAGGGTTAGGGTTAGGGTTAGTGTTAGGGTTAGGTCTCGGTTTAGGGTACGGGTTAGGATTAGTGTATGTGTTAGGGTTAGGGTAGGGGTTAGGGTTAGGGTACGCGTTAGGGTTAGGGTAGTTAGTAAACCTATCCCACTCTCTAGATACCCCTTAGCACGTAAGGCAATATTATTTGGGGGTGCAGCCATGGAGAAGAGTTTAGACACTAGGATAAGATAAGGAACACACCCATTATAAAGAAATCACATTAGGATTCTCTTTTTAAGCTGTTCCTTAAAACACTAGTGCTTAGGAAATCTATTGGAGGCAGAAGCAGTCAAGGGTAGCCTAGGGTAAGGTTAGGCTTAGGGTTAGGCTTAGGGTACGGCTTAGGTTACGGGTTCGGGGAGGGGTGCGGGTACGGCGTAGGGTATGGGTTAGGGTTAGGGTTAGGGTTAGTGTTAGGGTTAGGGCATGGTTTAGGGTACGGGTTAGGATTAGGGTACGTGTTAGGGTTAGGGTAGGGGTTAGGGTTAGGGTACGCGTTAGGGTTAGGGTAGTTATTAAACCTATCCCACTCTCTAGATACCCCTTAGCACGTAAAGGAATATTATTTGAGGGTCCAGCCATGGAGAAGAGTTTAGACACTAGGATAAGATAAGGAACACACCCATTATAAAGAAATCACATTAGGATTCTCTTTTTAAGCTGTTCCTTAAAACACTAGTGCTTAGGAAATCTATTGGAGGCAGAAGCAGTCAAGGGTAGCCTAGGGTTAGGGTTAGGCTTAGGGTTAGGCTTAGGGTACGGCTTAGGGTACGGGTTCGGGTAGGGTTTCGGGTACGACATAGGGTATGGGTTAGGGTTAGGGTTAGGGTTAGTGTTAGGGTTAGGGCTCGGTTTAGGGTACGGTTAGGATTAGGGTACGTGTTAGGTTTAGGGTAGGGGTTAGGGTTAGGGTACGCGTTAGGGTTAGGGTAGTTAGTAAACCTATCCCACTCTCTAGATACCCCTTAGCACGTAAAGGAGTATTATTTGGGGGTCCAGCCATGGAGAAGAGTTTAGGCACTAGGATAAGATAAGGAACACACCCATTATAAAGAAATCACATTAGGATTCTCTTTTTAAGCTGTTCCTTAAAACACTAGTGCTTAGGAAATCTATTGGAGGCAGAAGCAGTCAAGGGTAGCCTAGGGTTAGGGTTAGGCTTAGGGTTCGGCTTAGGGTACGGCTTAGGGTACGGGTTCGGGGAGGGGTGCGGGTACGGCGTACGGTATGGGTTAGGGTTAGGGTTAGGGTTAGTGTTAGGGTTAGGGCTCGGTTTAGAGTACGGGTTAGGATTAGGGTACGTGTTAGGGTTAGGGTAGGGGTTAGGGTTAGGGTACGCGTTAGGGTTAGGGTAGTTATTAAACCTATCCCACTCTCTAGATACCCCTTAGCACGTAAAGGAATATTATTTGAGGGTCCAGCCATGGAGAAGAGTTTAGACACTAGGATAAGATAAGGAACACACCCATTATAAAGAAATCACATTAGGATTCTCTTTTTAAGCTGTTCCTTAAAACACTAGAGCTTAGGAAATCTATTGGAGGCAGAAGCAGTCAAGGGTAGCGTAGGGTTAGGGTTAGGCTTAGGGTTAGGCTTAGGGTACGGCTTAGGGTACGGGTTCGGGGAGGGTTTCGGGTACGGCGTAGGGTATGGGTTAGGGTTAGGGTTAGGGTTAGTGTTAGGGTTAGGGCTCGGTTTAGGGTACGGTTAGGATTAGGGTACGTGTTAGGTTTAGGGTAGGGGTTAGGGTTAGGGTACGCGTTAGGGTTAGGGTAGTTAGTAAACCTATCCCACTCTCTAGATACCCCTTAGCACGTAAAGGAATATTATTTGGGGTTCCAGCCATGGAGAAGAATTTAGACACTAGGATAAGATAAGGAACACACCCATTATAAAGAAATCACATTAGGATTCTCTTTTTAAGCTGTTGCTTAAAACACTAGTGCTTAGGAAATCTATTGGAGGCAGAAGCAGTCAAGGGTAGCCTAGGGTTAGTGTTAGGCTTAGGGTTAGGCTTAGGGTACGGCTTAGGGTACGGGTTTGGGGAGGGGTTCAGGTACGGCGTAGGGTATGGGTTAGGGTTAGGGTTAGTGTTAGTGTTAGGGTTAGGGCTCGGTTTAGGGTACGGGTTAGTATTAGGGTACGTGTTAGTGTTAGGGTAGGGGTTAGGGTTAGAGTACGCATTAGGGTTAGGGTAGTTATTAAACCTATCCCACTCTCTAGATACCCCTTAGCACGTAAGGCAATATTATTTGGGGGTGCAGCCATGGAGAAGAGTTTAGACACTAGGATAAGATAAGGAACACACCCATTATAAAGAAATCACATTAGGATTCTCTTTTTAAGCTGTTCCTTAAAACACTAGTGCTTAGGAAATCTATTGGAGGCAGAAGCAGTCAAGGGTAGCCTAGGGTAAGGTTAGGCTTAGGGTTAGGCTTAGGGTACGGCTTAGGGTACGGGTTCGGGGAGGGTTTCGGGTACGGCGTAGCGTATGGGTTAGGGTTAGGGTTAGTGTTAGGGTTAGGGCTCGGTTTAGGGTACGGGTTAGGATTAGGGTACGTGTTAGGGTTAGGGTAGGGGTTAGGGTTAGGGTACGCATTAGGGTTAGGGTAGTTATTAAACCTATCCCACTCTCTAGATACCCCTTAGTACGTAAAGGAATATTATTTGGGGGTCCAGCCATGGAGAAGAGTTTAGACACTAGGATAAGATAAGGAACACACCCATTATAAAGAAATCACTTTAGGATTCTCTTTTTAAGCTGTTCCTTAAAACACTAGTGCTTAGGAAATCAATTGGAGGCAGAAGCAGTCAAGGGTAGCCTAGGGTTAGGGTTAGGCTTAGGGTTAGGGTTAGGGTACGGCTTGGGGTATGGGTTCGGGGAGGTGTTCGTGTACGGCGTAGGGTATGGGTTAGGGTTAGGGTTTGGGTTAGTGTTAGGGTTAGGGCTCGGTTTAGGGTACGGGTTAGGATTAGGGTACGTGTTAGGGTTAGGGTAGGGGTTAGGGTTAGGTTACGCGTTAGGGCTAGGGTAGTTAGTAAACCTATCCCACTCTCTAGCTCCCCTTTAGCACGTAAAGGAATATTATTTGGGGGTCCAGCCATGGAGAAGAGTTTAGACACTAGGATAAGATAAGGAACACACCCATTATAAAGAAATCACATTAGGATTCTCTTTTTAAGCTGTTCCTTAAAACACTAGTGGTTAGGAAATCAATTGGAGGCAGAAGCAGTCAAGGGTAGCCTAGGGTTAGGGTTAGGCTTAGGGTTAGGTTTAGGGTATGGCTTAGGGTACGGGTTCGGGGAGGGGGTGTGGGTACGGCGTAGGGTATGGGTTAGGGTTAGGGTTAGGGTTAGTGTTAGGGTTAGGGCTCGGTTTAGGGTACAGGTTAGGATTAGGGTACGTGTTAGGGTTAGGGTAGGGGTTAGGGTTAGGGTACGCGTTAGGGTTAGGGTAGTTATTAAACCTATTCCACTCTCTAGATACCCCTTAGCACGTAAGGGAATATTATTTGGGGGTGCAGCCATGGAGAAGAGTTTAGACACTAGGATAAGATGAGGAACACACCCATTATAAAGAAATCACATTAGGATTCTCTTTTTAAGCTGTTCCTTAAAACAGTAGTGCTTAGGAAATCTATTGGAGGCAGAAGCAGTCAAGGGTAGCCTAGGGTTAGGGTTAGGCTTAGGGTTAGGCTTAGGGTACGGCTTAGGTTACGGGTTCGGGGAGGGGTGCGGGTACGGCGTAGGGTATGGGTTAGGGTTAGGGTTAGGGTTAGTGTTAGGGTTAGGGCTCGGTTTAGGGTACGGGTTAGGATTAGGGTACGTGTTAGGGTTAGGGTAGGGGTTAGGGTTAGGGCACGCGTTAGGGTTAGGGTAGTTATTAAACCTATCCCACTCTCTAGATACCCCTTAGCACGTAAAGGAATATTATTTGAGGGTCCAGCCATGGAGAAGAGTTTAGACACTAGGATAAGATAAGGAACACACCCATTATAAAGAAATCACATTAGGATTCTCTTTTTAAGCTGTTCCTTAAAACACTAGTGCTTAGGAAATCAATTGGAGGCAGAAGCAGTCAAGGGTAGCCTAGGGTTAGGGTTAGGCTTAGGGTTAGGTTTAGGGTATGGCTTAGGGTACGGGTTCGGGGAGGGGTGTGGGTACGGCGTAGGGTATGGGTTAGGGTTAGGGTTAGGGTTAGTGTTAGGGTTAGGGCTCGGTTTAGGGTACAGGTTAGGATTAGGGTACGTGTTAGGGTTAGGGTAGGGGTTAGGGTTAGGGTACGCGTTAGGGTTAGGGTAGTTATTAAACCTATTCCACTCTCTAGATACCCCTTAGCACGTAAGGGAATATTATTTGGGGCTGCAGCCATGGAGAAGAGTTTAGACATTAGGATAAGATGAGGAACACACCCATTATAAAGAAATCACATTAGGATTCTCTTTTTAAGCTGTTCCTTAAAACAGTAGTGCTTAGGAAATCTATTGGAGGCAGAAGCAGTCAAGGGTAGCCTAGGGTTAGGGTTAGGCTTAGGGTTAGGCTTAGGGTACGGCTTAGGTTACGGGTTCGGGGAGGGGTGCGGGTACGGCGTAGGGTATGGGTTAGGGTTAGGGTTAGGGTTAGTGTTAGGGTTAGGGCTCGGTTTAGGGTACGGGTTAGGATTAGGGTACGTGTTAGGGTTAGGGTAGGGGTTAGGGTTAGGGTACGCGTTAGGGTTAGGGTAGTTATTAAACCTATCCCACTCTCTAGATACCCCTTAGCACGTAAAGGAATATTATTTGAGGGTCCAGCCATGGAGAAGAGTTTAGACACTAGGATAAGATAAGGAACACACCCATTATAAAGAAATCACATTACGATTCTCTTTTTAAGCTGTTCCCTAAAACACTAGTGCTTAGGAAATCTATTGGAGGCAGAAGCAGTCAAGGGTAGCCTAGGGTTAGGGTTAGGCTTAGGGTTAGGCTTAGGGTACGGCTTAGGGTACGGGTTCGGGGAGGGTTTCGGGTACGGCGTAGGGTATGGGTTAGGGTTAGGGTTAGGGTTAGTGTTAGGGTTAGGGCTCGGTTTAGGGTACGGTTAGGATTAGGGTACGTGTTAGGTTTAGGGTAGGGGTTAGGGTTAGGGTACGCGTTAGGGTTAGGGTAGTTAGTAAACCTATCCCACTCTCTAGATACCCCTTAGCACGTAAAGGAATATTATTTGGGGTTCCAGCCATGGAGAAGAATTTAGACACTAGGATAAGATAAGGAACACACCCATTATAAAGAAATCACATTAGGATTCTCTTTTTAAGCTGTTGCTTAAAACACTAGTGCTTAGGAAATCTATTGGAGGTAGAAGCAGTCAAGGGTAGCCTAGGGTTAGTGTTAGGCTTAGGGTTAGGCTTAGGGTATGGCTTAGGGTACGGGTTTGGGGAGGGGTTCAGGTACGGCGTAGGGTATGGGTTAGGGTTAGGGTTAGTGTTAGTGTTAGGGTTAGGGCTCGGTTTAGGGTACGGGTTAGGATTAGGGTACGTGTTAGTGTTAGGGTAGGGGTTAGGGTTAGAGTACGCATTAGGGTTAGGGTAGTTATTAAACCTATCCCACTCTCTAGATACCCCTTAGCACGTAAGGCAATATTATTTGGGGGTGCAGCCATGGAGAAGAGTTTAGACACTAGGATAAGATAAGGAACACACCCATTATAAAGAAATCACATTAGGATTCTCTTTTTAAGCTGTTCCTTAAAACACTAGTGCTTAGGAAATCTATTGGAGGCAGAAGCAGTCAAGGGTAGCCTAGGGTTAGGGTTAGGCTTAGGGTTAGGCTTAGGGTACGGCTTAGGGTACGGGTTCGGGGAGGGTTTCGGGTACGGCGTAGGGTATGGGTTATGGTTAGGGTTAGGGTTAGTGTTAGGGTTAGGTCTCGGTTTAGGGTACGGGTTAGGATTAGGGTACGTGTTAGGGTTAGGGTAGGGGTTAGGGTTAGGGTACGCGTTAGGGTTAGGGTAGTTATTAAACCTATCCCACTCTCTAGATACCCCTCAGCACGTAAAGGAATATTATTTGGGGTTCCAGCCATGGAGAAGAGTTTAGACACTAGGATAAGATAAGGAACACACCCATTATAAAGAAATCACTTTAGGATTCTCTTTTTAAGCTGTTCCTTAAAACACTAGTGCTTAGGAAATCTATTGGAGGCAGAAGCAGTCAAGGTTAGCCTAGGGTTAGGGTTAGGCTTAGGGTTAGGGTTAGGGTACGGCTTGGGGTATGGGTTCGGGGAGGTGTTCGTGTACGGCGTAGGGTATGGGTTAGGGTTAGGGTTTGGGTTAGTGTTAGGGTTAGGGCTCGGTTTAGGGTACGGGTTAGGATTAGGGTACGTGTTAGGGTTAGGGTAGGGGTTAGGGTTAGGTTACGCGTTAGGGCTAGGGTAGTTAGTAAACCTATCCCACTCTCTAGCTCCCCCTTAGCACGTAAAGGAATATTATTTGGGGGTCCAGCCATGGAGAAGAGTTTAGACACTAGGATAAGATAAGGAACACACCCATTATAAAGAAATCACGTTAGGATTCTCTTTTTAAGCTGTTCCTTAAAACACTACTGCTTAGGAAATCAATTGGAGGCAGAAGCAGTCAAGGGTAGCCTAGGGTTAGGGTTAGGCTTAGGGTTAGGTTTAGGATATGGCTTAGGGTACGGGTTCGGGGAGGGGTGCGGGTACGGCGTAGGGTATGGGTTAGGGTTAGGTTTAGGGTTAGTGTTAGGGTTAGGGCTCGGTTTAGGGTACAGGTTAGGATTAGGGTACGTGTTAGGGTTAGGGTAGGGGTTAGGGTTAGGGTACGCGTTAGGGTTAGGGTAGTTATTAAACCTATCCCACTCTCTAGATACCCCTTAGCACGTAAGGGAATATTATTTGGGGGTGCAGCCATGGAGAAGAGTTTAGACACTAGGATAAGATAAGGAACACACCCATTATAAAGAAATCACATTAGGATTCTCTTTTTAAGCTGTTCCTTAAAACAGTAGTGCTTAGGAAATCTATTGGAGGCAGAAGCAGTCAAGGGTAGCCTAGGGTTAGGGTTAGGCTTAGGGTTAGGCTTAGGGTACGGCTTAGGTTACGGGTTCGGGGAGGGGTGCGGGTACGGCGTAGGGTATGGGTTAGGGTTAGGGTTAGGGTTAGTGTTAGGGTTAGGGCTCGGTTTAGGGTATGGGTTAGGATTAGGGTACGTGTTAGGGTTAGGGTAGGGGTTAGGGTTAGGGTACGCGTTAGGGTTAGGGTAGTTATTAAACCTATCCCACTCTCTAGATACCCCTTAGCACGTAAAGGAATATTATTTGAGGGTCCAGCCATGGAGAAGAGTTTAGACACTAGGATAAGATAAGGAACACACCCATTATAAAGAAATCACATTAGGATTCTCTTTTTAAGCTGTTCCTTAAAACACTAGTGCTTAGGAAATCTATTGGAGGCAGAAGCAGTCAAGGGTAGCGTAGGGTTAGGGTTAGGCTTAGGGTTAGGCTTAGGGTACGGCTTAGGGTACGGGTTCGGGGAGGGTTTCGGGTACGGCGTAGGGTATGGGTTAGGGTTAGGGTTAGGGTTAGTGTTAGGGTTAGGGCTCGGTTTAGGGTACGGTTAGGATTAGGGTACGTGTTAGGTTTAGGGTAGGGGTTAGGGTTAGGGTACGCGTTAGGGTTAGGGTAGTTAGTAAACCTATCCCACTCTCTAGATACCCGTTAGCACGTAAAGGAATATTATTTGGGGTTCCAGCAATGGAGAAGAATTTAGACACTAGGATAAGATAAGGAACACACCCATTATAAAGAAATCACATTAGGATTCTCTTTTTAAGCTGTTGCTTAAAACACTAGTGCTTAGGAAATCTATTGGAGGCAGAAGCAGTCAAGGGTAGCGTAGGGTTAGGGTTAGGCTTAGGGTTAGGCTTAGGGTACGGCTTAGGGTACGGGTTCGGGGAGGGTTTCGGGTACGGCGTAGGGTATGGGTTAGGGTTAGGGTTAGGGTTAGTGTTAGGGTTAGGTCTCGGTTTAGGGTACGGGTTAGGATTAGTGTATGTGTTAGGGTTAGGGTAGGGGTTAGGGTTAGGGTACGCGTTAGGGTTAGGGTAGTTAGTAAACCTATCCCACTCTCTAGATACCCCTTAGCACGTAAGGCAATATTATTTGGGGGTGCAGCCATGGAGAAGAGTTTAGACACTAGGATAAGATAAGGAACACACCCATTATAAAGAAATCACATTAGGATTCTCTTTTTAAGCTGTTCCTTAAAACACTAGTGCTTAGGAAATCTATTGGAGGCAGAAGCAGTCAAGGGTAGCCTAGGGTAAGGTTAGGCTTAGGGTTAGGCTTAGGGTACGGCTTAGGTTACGGGTTCGGGGAGGGGTGCGGGTACGGCGTAGGGTATGGGTTAGGGTTAGGGTTAGGGTTAGTGTTAGGGTTAGGGCTCGGTTTAGGGTACGGGTTAGGATTAGGGTACGTGTTAGGGTTAGGGTAGGGGTTAGGGTTAGGGTACGCGTTAGGGTTAGGGTAGTTATTAAACCTATCCCACTCTCTAGATACCCCTTAGCACGTAAAGGAATATTATTTGAGGGTCCAGCCATGGAGAAGAGTTTAGACACTAGGATAAGATAAGGAACACACCCATTATAAAGAAATCACATTAGGATTCTCTTTTTAAGCTGTTCCTTAAAACACTAGTGCTTAGGAAATCTATTGGAGGCAGAAGCAGTCAAGGGTAGCCTAGGGTTAGGGTTAGGCTTAGGGTTAGGCTTAGGGTACGGCTTAGGGTACGGGTTCGGGGAGGGTTTCGGGTACGACATAGGGTATGGGTTAGGGTTAGGGTTAGGGTTAGTGTTAGGGTTAGGGCTCGGTTTAGGGTACGGTTAGGATTAGGGTACGTGTTAGGTTTAGGGTAGGGGTTAGGGTTAGGGTACGCGTTAGGGTTAGGGTAGTTAGTAAACCTATCCCACTCTCTAGATACCCCTTAGCACGTAAAGGAGTATTATTTGGGGGTCCAGCCATGGAGAAGAGTTTAGGCACTAGGATAAGATAAGGAACACACCCATTATAAAGAAATCACATTAGGATTCTCTTTTTAAGCTGTTCCTTAAAACACTAGTGCTTAGGAAATCTATTGGAGGCAGAAGCAGTCAAGGGTAGCCTAGGGTTAGGGTTAGGCTTAGGGTTCGGCTTAGGGTACGGCTTAGGGTACGGGTTCGGGGAGGGGTGCGGGTACGGCGTACGGTATGGGTTAGGGTTAGGGTTAGGGTTAGTGTTAGGGTTAGGGCTCGGTTTAGAGTACGGGTTAGGATTAGGGTACGTGTTAGGGTTAGGGTAGGGGTTAGGGTTAGGGTACGCGTTAGGGTTAGGGTAGTTATTAAACCTATCCCACTCTCTAGATACCCCTTAGCACGTAAAGGAATATTATTTGAGGGTCCAGCCATGGAGAAGAGTTTAGACACTAGGATAAGATAAGGAACACACCCATTATAAAGAAATCACATTAGGATTCTCTTTTTAAGCTGTTCCTTAAAACACTAGAGCTTAGGAAATCTATTGGAGGCAGAAGCAGTCAAGGGTAGCGTAGGGTTAGGGTTAGGCTTAGGGTTAGGCTTAGGGTACGGCTTAGGGTACGGGTTCGGGGAGGGTTTCGGGTACGGCGTAGGGTATGGGTTAGGGTTAGGGTTAGGGTTAGTGTTAGGGTTAGGGCTCGGTTTAGGGTACGGTTAGGATTAGGGTACGTGTTAGGTTTAGGGTAGGGGTTAGGGTTAGGGTACGCGTTAGGGTTAGGGTAGTTAGTAAACCTATCCCACTCTCTAGATACCCCTTAGCACGTAAAGGAATATTATTTGGGGTTCCAGCCATGGAGAAGAATTTAGACACTAGGATAAGATAAGGAACACACCCATTATAAAGAAATCACATTAGGATTCTCTTTTTAAGCTGTTGCTTAAAACACTAGTGCTTAGGAAATCTATTGGAGGCAGAAGCAGTCAAGGGTAGCCTAGGGTTAGTGTTAGGCTTAGGGTTAGGCTTAGGGTACGGCTTAGGGTACGGGTTTGGGGAGGGGTTCAGGTACGGCGTAGGGTATGGGTTAGGGTTAGGGTTAGTGTTAGTGTTAGGGTTAGGGCTCGGTTTAGGGTACGGGTTAGTATTAGGGTACGTGTTAGTGTTAGGGTAGGGGTTAGGGTTAGAGTACGCATTAGGGTTAGGGTAGTTATTAAACCTATCCCACTCTCTAGATACCCCTTAGCACGTAAGGCAATATTATTTGGGGGTGCAGCCATGGAGAAGAGTTTAGACACTAGGATAAGATAAGGAACACACCCATTATAAAGAAATCACATTAGGATTCTCTTTTTAAGCTGTTCCTTAAAACACTAGTGCTTAGGAAATCTATTGGAGGCAGAAGCAGTCAAGGGTAGCCTAGGGTAAGGTTAGGCTTAGGGTTAGGCTTAGGGTACGGCTTAGGGTACGGGTTCGGGGAGGGTTTCGGGTACGGCGTAGCGTATGGGTTAGGGTTAGGGTTAGTGTTAGGGTTAGGGCTCGGTTTAGGGTACGGGTTAGGATTAGGGTACGTGTTAGGGTTAGGGTAGGGGTTAGGGTTAGGGTACGCATTAGGGTTAGGGTAGTTATTAAACCTATCCCACTCTCTAGATACCCCTTAGCACGTAAAGGAATATTATTTGGGGGTCCAGCCATGGAGAAGAGTTTAGACACTAGGATAAGATAAGGAACACACCCATTATAAAGAAATCACTTTAGGATTCTCTTTTTAAGCTGTTCCTTAAAACACTAGTGCTTAGGAAATCAATTGGAGGCAGAAGCAGTCAAGGGTAGCCTAGGGTTAGGGTTAGGCTTAGGGTTAGGGTTAGGGTACGGCTTGGGGTATGGGTTCGGGGAGGTGTTCGTGTACGGCGTAGGGTATGGGTTAGGGTTAGGGTTTGGGTTAGTGTTAGGGTTAGGGCTCGGTTTAGGGTACGGGTTAGGATTAGGGTACGTGTTAGGGTTAGGGTAGGGGTTACGGTTAGGTTACGCGTTAGGGCTAGGGTAGTTAGTAAACCTATCCCACTCTCTAGCTCCCCTTTAGCACGTAAAGGAATATTATTTGGGGGTCCAGCCATGGAGAAGAGTTTAGACACTAGGATAAGATAAGGAACACACCCATTATAAAGAAATCACATTAGGATTCTCTTTTTAAGCTGTTCCTTAAAACACTAGTGGTTAGGAAATCAATTGGAGGCAGAAGCAGTCAAGGGTAGCCTAGGGTTAGGGTTAGGCTTAGGGTTAGGTTTAGGGTATGGCTTAGGGTACGGGTTCGGGGAGGGGGTGCGGGTACGGCGTAGGGTATGGGTTAGGGTTAGGGTTAGGGTTAGTGTTAGGGTTAGGGCTCGGTTTAGGGTACAGGTTAGGATTAGGGTACGTGTTAGGGTTAGGGTAGGGGTTAGGGTTAGGGTACGCGTTAGGGTTAGGGTAGTTATTAAACCTATTCCACTCTCTAGATACCCCTTAGCACGTAAGGGAATATTATTTGGGGGTGCAGCCATGGAGAAGAGTTTAGACACTAGGATAAGATGAGGAACACACCCATTATAAAGAAATCACATTAGGATTCTCTTTTTAAGCTGTTCCTTAAAACAGTAGTGCTTAGGAAATCTATTGGAGGCAGAAGCAGTCAAGGGTAGCCTAGGGTTAGGGTTAGGCTTAGGGTTAGGCTTAGGGTACGGCTTAGGTTACGGGTTCGGGGAGGGGTGTGGGTACGGCGTAGGGTATGGGTTAGGGTTAGGGTTAGGGTTAGTGTTAGGGTTAGGGCTCGGTTTAGGGTACGGGTTAGGATTAGGGTACGTGTTAGGGTTAGGGTAGGGGTTAGGGTTAGGGCACGCGTTAGGGTTAGGGTAGTTATTAAACCTATCCCACTCTCTAGATACCCCTTAGCACGTAAAGGAATATTATTTGAGGGTCCAGCCATGGAGAAGAGTTTAGACACTAGGATAAGATAAGGAACACACCCATTATAAAGAAATCACATTACGATTCTCTTTTTAAGCTGTTCCCTAAAACACTAGTGCTTAGGAAATCTATTGGAGGCAGAAGCAGTCAAGGGTAGCCTAGGGTTAGGGTTAGGCTTAGGGTTAGGCTTAGGGTACGGCTTAGGGTACGGGTTCGGGGAGGGTTTCGGGTACGGCGTAGGGTATGGGTTAGGGTTAGGGTTAGGGTTAGTGTTAGGGTTAGGGCTCGGTTTAGGGTACGGTTAGGATTAGGGTACGTGTTAGGTTTAGGGTAGGGGTTAGGGTTAGGGTACGCGTTAGGGTTAGGGTAGTTAGTAAACCTATCCCACTCTCTAGATACCCCTTAGCACGTAAAGGAATATTATTTGGGGTTCCAGCCATGGAGAAGAATTTAGACACTAGGATAAGATAAGGAACACACCCATTATAAAGAAATCACATTAGGATTCTCTTTTTAAGCTGTTGCTTAAAACACTAGTGCTTAGGAAATCTATTGGAGGCAGAAGCAGTCAAGGGTAGCCTAGGGTTAGTGTTAGGCTTAGGGTTAGGCTTAGGGTATGGCTTAGGGTACGGGTTTGGGGAGGGGTTCAGGTACGGCGTAGGGTATGGGTTAGGGTTAGGGTTAGTGTTAGTGTTAGGGTTAGGGCTCGGTTTAGGGTACGGGTTAGGATTAGGGTACGTGTTAGTGTTAGGGTAGGGGTTAGGGTTAGAGTACGCATTAGGGTTAGGGTAGTTATTAAACCTATCCCACTCTCTAGATACCCCTTAGCACGTAAGGCAATATTATTTGGGGGTGCAGCCATGGAGAAGAGTTTAGACACTAGGATAAGATAAGGAACACACCCATTATAAAGAAATCACATTAGGATTCTCTTTTTAAGCTGTTCCTTAAAACACTA
Source organism: Balaenoptera borealis (assembly GCF_965194805.1). Taxonomy (NCBI): domain Eukaryota; kingdom Metazoa; phylum Chordata; class Mammalia; order Artiodactyla; family Balaenopteridae; genus Balaenoptera; species Balaenoptera borealis. The sequence continues at coordinate 18,472 of NW_028121891.1, read as the reverse complement.
GTGCTTAGGAAATCTATTGGAGGCAGAAGCAGTCAAGGGTAGCCTAGGGTTAGGGTTAGGCTTAGGGTTAGCTTTAGGGTACGGCTTGGGGAATGGGTTCGGGGAGGGGTTCGGGTACGGCGTAGGGTATGGGTTAGGGTTAGGGTTAGGGTTAGTGTTAGGGTTAGGGCTCGGTTTAGGGTACAGGTTAGTATTAGGGTACGTGTTAGGGTTAGGGTAGGGGTTAGGGTTAGGGTACGCGTTAGGGTTAGGGTAGTTAGTAAACCTATCCCACTCTCTAGATACCCCTTAGCACGTAAAGGAGTATTATTTGGGGGTCCAGCCATGGAGAAGAGTTTAGGCACTAGGATAAGATAAGGAACACACCCATTATAAAGAAATCACATTAGGATTCTCTTTTTAAGCTGTTCCTTAAAACACTAGTGCTTAGGAAATCTATTGGAGGCAGAAGCAGTCAAGGGTAGCCTAGGGTTAGGGTTAGGCTTAGGGTTCGGCTTAGGGTACGGCTTAGGGTACGGGTTCGGGGAGGGGTGCGGGTACGGCGTACGGTATGGGTTAGGGTTAGGGTTAGGGTTAGTGTTAGGGTTAGGGCTCGGTTTAGAGTACGGGTTAGGATTAGGGTACGTGTTAGGTTTAGGGTAGGGGTTAGGGTTAGGGTACGCGTTAGGGTTAGGGTAGTTATTAAACCTATCCCACTCTCTAGATACCCCTTAGCACGTAAAGGAATATTATTTGAGGGTCCAGCCATGGAGAAGAGTTTAGACACTAGGATAAGATAAGGAACACACCCATTATAAAGAAATCACATTAGGATTCTCTTTTTAAGCTGTTCCTTAAAACACTAGAGCTTAGGAAATCTATTGGAGGCAGAAGCAGTCAAGGGTAGCGTAGGGTTAGGGTTAGGCTTAGGGTTAGGCTTAGGGTACGGCTTAGGGTACGGGTTCGGGGAGGGTTTCGGGTACGGCGTAGGGTATGGGTTAGGGTTAGGGTTAGGGTTAGTGTTAGGGTTAGGGCTCGGTTTAGGGTACGGTTAGGATTAGGGTACGTGTTAGGTTTAGGGTAGGGGTTAGGGTTAGGGTACGCGTTAGGGTTAGGGTAGTTAGTAAACCTATCCCACTCTCTAGATACCCCTTAGCACGTAAAGGAATATTATTTGGGGTTCCAGCCATGGAGAAGAATTTAGACACTAGGATAAGATAAGGAACACACCCATTATAAAGAAATCACATTAGGATTCTCTTTTTAAGCTGTTGCTTAAAACACTAGTGCTTAGGAAATCTATTGGAGGCAGAAGCAGTCAAGGGTAGCCTAGGGTTAGTGTTAGGCTTAGGGTTAGGCTTAGGGTACGGCTTAGGGTACGGGTTTGGGGAGGGGTTCAGGTACGGCGTAGGGTATGGGTTAGGGTTAGGGTTAGTGTTAGTGTTAGGGTTAGGGCTCGGTTTAGGGTACGGGTTAGTATTAGGGTACGTGTTAGTGTTAGGGTAGGGGTTAGGGTTAGAGTACGCATTAGGGTTAGGGTAGTTATTAAACCTATCCCACTCTCTAGATACCCCTTAGCACGTAAGGCAATATTATTTGGGGGTGCAGCCATGGAGAAGAGTTTAGACACTAGGATAAGATAAGGAACACACCCATTATAAAGAAATCACATTAGGATTCTCTTTTTAAGCTGTTCCTTAAAACACTAGTGCTTAGGAAATCTATTGGAGGCAGAAGCAGTCAAGGGTAGCCTAGGGTAAGGTTAGGCTTAGGGTTAGGCTTAGGGTACGGCTTAGGGTACGGGTTCGGGGAGGGTTTCGGGTACGGCGTAGCGTATGGGTTAGGGTTAGGGTTAGTGTTAGGGTTAGGGCTCGGTTTAGGGTACGGGTTAGGATTAGGGTACGTGTTAGGGTTAGGGTAGGGGTTAGGGTTAGGGTACGCGTTAGGGTTAGGGTAGTTATTAAACCTATCCCACTCTCTAGATACCCCTTAGCACGTAAAGGAATATTATTTGAGGGTCCAGCCATGGAGAAGAGTTTAGACACTAGGATAAGATAAGGAACACACCCATTATAAAGAAATCACATTAGGATTCTCTTTTTAAGCTGTTCCTTAAAACACTAGTGCTTAGGAAATCTATTGGAGGCAGAAGCAGTCAAGGGTAGCCTAGGGTTAGGGTTAGGCTTAGGGTTAGGCTTAGGGTACGGCTTAGGGTACGGGTTCGGGGAGGGTTTCGGGTACGACATAGGGTATGGGTTAGGGTTAGGGTTAGGGTTAGTGTTAGGGTTAGGGCTCGGTTTAGGGTACGGTTAGGATTAGGGTACGTGTTAGGTTTAGGGTAGGGGTTAGGGTTAGGGTACGCGTTAGGGTTAGGGTAGTTAGTAAACCTATCCCACTCTCTAGATACCCCTTAGCACGTAAAGGAGTATTATTTGGGGGTCCAGCCATGGAGAAGAGTTTAGGCACTAGGATAAGATAAGGAACACACCCATTATAAAGAAATCACATTAGGATTCTCTTTTTAAGCTGTTCCTTAAAACACTAGTGCTTAGGAAATCTATTGGAGGCAGAAGCAGTCAAGGGTAGCCTAGGGTTAGGGTTAGGCTTAGGGTTCGGCTTAGGGTACGGCTTAGGGTACGGGTTCGGGGAGGGGTGCGGGTACGGCGTACGGTATGGGTTAGGGTTAGGGTTAGGGTTAGTGTTAGGGTTAGGGCTCGGTTTAGAGTACGGGTTAGGATTAGGGTACGTGTTAGGGTTAGGGTAGGGGTTAGGGTTAGGGTACGCGTTAGGGTTAGGGTAGTTATTAAACCTATCCCACTCTCTAGATACCCCTTAGCACGTAAAGGAATATTATTTGAGGGTCCAGCCATGGAGAAGAGTTTAGACACTAGGATAAGATAAGGAACACACCCATTATAAAGAAATCACATTAGGATTCTCTTTTTAAGCTGTTCCTTAAAACACTAGAGCTTAGGAAATCTATTGGAGGCAGAAGCAGTCAAGGGTAGCGTAGGGTTAGGGTTAGGCTTAGGGTTAGGCTTAGGGTACGGCTTAGGGTACGGGTTCGGGGAGGGTTTCGGGTACGGCGTAGGGTATGGGTTAGGGTTAGGGTTAGGGTTAGTGTTAGGGTTAGGGCTCGGTTTAGGGTACGGTTAGGATTAGGGTACGTGTTAGGTTTAGGGTAGGGGTTAGGGTTAGGGTACGCGTTAGGGTTAGGGTAGTTAGTAAACCTATCCCACTCTCTAGATACCCCTTAGCACGTAAAGGAATATTATTTGGGGTTCCAGCCATGGAGAAGAATTTAGACACTAGGATAAGATAAGGAACACACCCATTATAAAGAAATCACATTAGGATTCTCTTTTTAAGCTGTTGCTTAAAACACTAGTGCTTAGGAAATCTATTGGAGGCAGAAGCAGTCAAGGGTAGCCTAGGGTTAGTGTTAGGCTTAGGGTTAGGCTTAGGGTACGGCTTAGGGTACGGGTTTGGGGAGGGGTTCAGGTACGGCGTAGGGTATGGGTTAGGGTTAGGGTTAGTGTTAGTGTTAGGGTTAGGGCTCGGTTTAGGGTACGGGTTAGTATTAGGGTACGTGTTAGTGTTAGGGTAGGGGTTAGGGTTAGAGTACGCATTAGGGTTAGGGTAGTTATTAAACCTATCCCACTCTCTAGATACCCCTTAGCACGTAAGGCAATATTATTTGGGGGTGCAGCCATGGAGAAGAGTTTAGACACTAGGATAAGATAAGGAACACACCCATTATAAAGAAATCACATTAGGATTCTCTTTTTAAGCTGTTCCTTAAAACACTAGTGCTTAGGAAATCTATTGGAGGCAGAAGCAGTCAAGGGTAGCCTAGGGTAAGGTTAGGCTTAGGGTTAGGCTTAGGGTACGGCTTAGGGTACGGGTTCGGGGAGGGTTTCGGGTACGGCGTAGCGTATGGGTTAGGGTTAGGGTTAGTGTTAGGGTTAGGGCTCGGTTTAGGGTACGGGTTAGGATTAGGGTACGTGTTAGGGTTAGGGTAGGGGTTAGGGTTAGGGTACGCATTAGGGTTAGGGTAGTTATTAAACCTATCCCACTCTCTAGATACCCCTTAGCACGTAAAGGAATATTATTTGGGGGTCCAGCCATGGAGAAGAGTTTAGACACTAGGATAAGATAAGGAACACACCCATTATAAAGAAATCACTTTAGGATTCTCTTTTTAAGCTGTTCCTTAAAACACTAGTGCTTAGGAAATCAATTGGAGGCAGAAGCAGTCAAGGGTAGCCTAGGGTTAGGGTTAGGCTTAGGGTTAGGGTTAGGGTACGGCTTGGGGTATGGGTTCGGGGAGGTGTTCGTGTACGGCGTAGGGTATGGGTTAGGGTTAGGGTTTGGGTTAGTGTTAGGGTTAGGGCTCGGTTTAGGGTACGGGTTAGGATTAGGGTACGTGTTAGGGTTAGGGTAGGGGTTACGGTTAGGTTACGCGTTAGGGCTAGGGTAGTTAGTAAACCTATCCCACTCTCTAGCTCCCCTTTAGCACGTAAAGGAATATTATTTGGGGGTCCAGCCATGGAGAAGAGTTTAGACACTAGGATAAGATAAGGAACACACCCATTATAAAGAAATCACATTAGGATTCTCTTTTTAAGCTGTTCCTTAAAACACTAGTGGTTAGGAAATCAATTGGAGGCAGAAGCAGTCAAGGGTAGCCTAGGGTTAGGGTTAGGCTTAGGGTTAGGTTTAGGGTATGGCTTAGGGTACGGGTTCGGGGAGGGGGTGCGGGTACGGCGTAGGGTATGGGTTAGGGTTAGGGTTAGGGTTAGTGTTAGGGTTAGGGCTCGGTTTAGGGTACAGGTTAGGATTAGGGTACGTGTTAGGGTTAGGGTAGGGGTTAGGGTTAGGGTACGCGTTAGGGTTAGGGTAGTTATTAAACCTATTCCACTCTCTAGATACCCCTTAGCACGTAAGGGAATATTATTTGGGGGTGCAGCCATGGAGAAGAGTTTAGACACTAGGATAAGATGAGGAACACACCCATTATAAAGAAATCACATTAGGATTCTCTTTTTAAGCTGTTCCTTAAAACAGTAGTGCTTAGGAAATCTATTGGAGGCAGAAGCAGTCAAGGGTAGCCTAGGGTTAGGGTTAGGCTTAGGGTTAGGCTTAGGGTACGGCTTAGGTTACGGGTTCGGGGAGGGGTGTGGGTACGGCGTAGGGTATGGGTTAGGGTTAGGGTTAGGGTTAGTGTTAGGGTTAGGGCTCGGTTTAGGGTACGGGTTAGGATTAGGGTACGTGTTAGGGTTAGGGTAGGGGTTAGGGTTAGGGCACGCGTTAGGGTTAGGGTAGTTATTAAACCTATCCCACTCTCTAGATACCCCTTAGCACGTAAAGGAATATTATTTGAGGGTCCAGCCATGGAGAAGAGTTTAGACACTAGGATAAGATAAGGAACACACCCATTATAAAGAAATCACATTACGATTCTCTTTTTAAGCTGTTCCCTAAAACACTAGTGCTTAGGAAATCTATTGGAGGCAGAAGCAGTCAAGGGTAGCCTAGGGTTAGGGTTAGGCTTAGGGTTAGGCTTAGGGTACGGCTTAGGGTACGGGTTCGGGGAGGGTTTCGGGTACGGCGTAGGGTATGGGTTAGGGTTAGGGTTAGGGTTAGTGTTAGGGTTAGGGCTCGGTTTAGGGTACGGTTAGGATTAGGGTACGTGTTAGGTTTAGGGTAGGGGTTAGGGTTAGGGTACGCGTTAGGGTTAGGGTAGTTAGTAAACCTATCCCACTCTCTAGATACCCCTTAGCACGTAAAGGAATATTATTTGGGGTTCCAGCCATGGAGAAGAATTTAGACACTAGGATAAGATAAGGAACACACCCATTATAAAGAAATCACATTAGGATTCTCTTTTTAAGCTGTTGCTTAAAACACTAGTGCTTAGGAAATCTATTGGAGGCAGAAGCAGTCAAGGGTAGCCTAGGGTTAGTGTTAGGCTTAGGGTTAGGCTTAGGGTATGGCTTAGGGTACGGGTTTGGGGAGGGGTTCAGGTACGGCGTAGGGTATGGGTTAGGGTTAGGGTTAGTGTTAGTGTTAGGGTTAGGGCTCGGTTTAGGGTACGGGTTAGGATTAGGGTACGTGTTAGTGTTAGGGTAGGGGTTAGGGTTAGAGTACGCATTAGGGTTAGGGTAGTTATTAAACCTATCCCACTCTCTAGATACCCCTTAGCACGTAAGGCAATATTATTTGGGGGTGCAGCCATGGAGAAGAGTTTAGACACTAGGATAAGATAAGGAACACACCCATTATAAAGAAATCACATTAGGATTCTCTTTTTAAGCTGTTCCTTAAAACACTAGTGCTTAGGAAATCTATTGGAGGCAGAAGCAGTCAAGGGTAGCCTAGGGTTAGGGTTAGGCTTAGGGTTAGCTTTAGGGTACGGCTTGGGGAATGGGTTCGGGGAGGGGTTCGGGTACGGCGTAGGGTATGGGTTAGGGTTAGGGTTAGGGTTAGTGTTAGGGTTAGGGCTCGGTTTAGGGTACAGGTTAGTATTAGGGTACGTGTTAGGGTTAGGGTAGGGGTTAGGGTTAGGGTACGCGTTAGGGTTAGGGTAGTTAGTAAACCTATCCCACTCTCTAGATACCCCTTAGCACGTAAAGGAGTATTATTTGGGGGTCCAGCCATGGAGAAGAGTTTAGGCACTAGGATAAGATAAGGAACACACCCATTATAAAGAAATCACATTAGGATTCTCTTTTTAAGCTGTTCCTTAAAACACTAGTGCTTAGGAAATCTATTGGAGGCAGAAGCAGTCAAGGGTAGCCTAGGGTTAGGGTTAGGCTTAGGGTTCGGCTTAGGGTACGGCTTAGGGTACGGGTTCGGGGAGGGGTGCGGGTACGGCGTACGGTATGGGTTAGGGTTAGGGTTAGGGTTAGTGTTAGGGTTAGGGCTCGGTTTAGAGTACGGGTTAGGATTAGGGTACGTGTTAGGTTTAGGGTAGGGGTTAGGGTTAGGGTACGCGTTAGGGTTAGGGTAGTTATTAAACCTATCCCACTCTCTAGATACCCCTTAGCACGTAAAGGAATATTATTTGAGGGTCCAGCCATGGAGAAGAGTTTAGACACTAGGATAAGATAAGGAACACACCCATTATAAAGAAATCACATTAGGATTCTCTTTTTAAGCTGTTCCTTAAAACACTAGAGCTTAGGAAATCTATTGGAGGCAGAAGCAGTCAAGGGTAGCGTAGGGTTAGGGTTAGGCTTAGGGTTAGGCTTAGGGTACGGCTTAGGGTACGGGTTCGGGGAGGGTTTCGGGTACGGCGTAGGGTATGGGTTAGGGTTAGGGTTAGGGTTAGTGTTAGGGTTAGGGCTCGGTTTAGGGTACGGTTAGGATTAGGGTACGTGTTAGGTTTAGGGTAGGGGTTAGGGTTAGGGTACGCGTTAGGGTTAGGGTAGTTAGTAAACCTATCCCACTCTCTAGATACCCCTTAGCACGTAAAGGAATATTATTTGGGGTTCCAGCCATGGAGAAGAATTTAGACACTAGGATAAGATAAGGAACACACCCATTATAAAGAAATCACATTAGGATTCTCTTTTTAAGCTGTTGCTTAAAACACTAGTGCTTAGGAAATCTATTGGAGGCAGAAGCAGTCAAGGGTAGCCTAGGGTTAGTGTTAGGCTTAGGGTTAGGCTTAGGGTACGGCTTAGGGTACGGGTTTGGGGAGGGGTTCAGGTACGGCGTAGGGTATGGGTTAGGGTTAGGGTTAGTGTTAGTGTTAGGGTTAGGGCTCGGTTTAGGGTACGGGTTAGTATTAGGGTACGTGTTAGTGTTAGGGTAGGGGTTAGGGTTAGAGTACGCATTAGGGTTAGGGTAGTTATTAAACCTATCCCACTCTCTAGATACCCCTTAGCACGTAAGGCAATATTATTTGGGGGTGCAGCCATGGAGAAGAGTTTAGACACTAGGATAAGATAAGGAACACACCCATTATAAAGAAATCACATTAGGATTCTCTTTTTAAGCTGTTCCTTAAAACACTAGTGCTTAGGAAATCTATTGGAGGCAGAAGCAGTCAAGGGTAGCCTAGGGTAAGGTTAGGCTTAGGGTTAGGCTTAGGGTACGGCTTAGGGTACGGGTTCGGGGAGGGTTTCGGGTACGGCGTAGCGTATGGGTTAGGGTTAGGGTTAGTGTTAGGGTTAGGGCTCGGTTTAGGGTACGGGTTAGGATTAGGGTACGTGTTAGGGTTAGGGTAGGGGTTAGGGTTAGGGTACGCATTAGGGTTAGGGTAGTTATTAAACCTATCCCACTCTCTAGATACCCCTTAGCACGTAAAGGAATATTATTTGGGGGTCCAGCCATGGAGAAGAGTTTAGACACTAGGATAAGATAAGGAACACACCCATTATAAAGAAATCACTTTAGGATTCTCTTTTTAAGCTGTTCCTTAAAACACTAGTGCTTAGGAAATCAATTGGAGGCAGAAGCAGTCAAGGGTAGCCTAGGGTTAGGGTTAGGCTTAGGGTTAGGGTTAGGGTACGGCTTGGGGTATGGGTTCGGGGAGGTGTTCGTGTACGGCGTAGGGTATGGGTTAGGGTTAGGGTTTGGGTTAGTGTTAGGGTTAGGGCTCGGTTTAGGGTACGGGTTAGGATTAGGGTACGTGTTAGGGTTAGGGTAGGGGTTACGGTTAGGTTACGCGTTAGGGCTAGGGTAGTTAGTAAACCTATCCCACTCTCTAGCTCCCCTTTAGCACGTAAAGGAATATTATTTGGGGGTCCAGCCATGGAGAAGAGTTTAGACACTAGGATAAGATAAGGAACACACCCATTATAAAGAAATCACATTAGGATTCTCTTTTTAAGCTGTTCCTTAAAACACTAGTGGTTAGGAAATCAATTGGAGGCAGAAGCAGTCAAGGGTAGCCTAGGGTTAGGGTTAGGCTTAGGGTTAGGTTTAGGGTATGGCTTAGGGTACGGGTTCGGGGAGGGGGTGCGGGTACGGCGTAGGGTATGGGTTAGGGTTAGGGTTAGGGTTAGTGTTAGGGTTAGGGCTCGGTTTAGGGTACAGGTTAGGATTAGGGTACGTGTTAGGGTTAGGGTAGGGGTTAGGGTTAGGGTACGCGTTAGGGTTAGGGTAGTTATTAAACCTATTCCACTCTCTAGATACCCCTTAGCACGTAAGGGAATATTATTTGGGGGTGCAGCCATGGAGAAGAGTTTAGACACTAGGATAAGATGAGGAACACACCCATTATAAAGAAATCACATTAGGATTCTCTTTTTAAGCTGTTCCTTAAAACAGTAGTGCTTAGGAAATCTATTGGAGGCAGAAGCAGTCAAGGGTAGCCTAGGGTTAGGGTTAGGCTTAGGGTTAGGCTTAGGGTACGGCTTAGGTTACGGGTTCGGGGAGGGGTGTGGGTACGGCGTAGGGTATGGGTTAGGGTTAGGGTTAGGGTTAGTGTTAGGGTTAGGGCTCGGTTTAGGGTACGGGTTAGGATTAGGGTACGTGTTAGGGTTAGGGTAGGGGTTAGGGTTAGGGCACGCGTTAGGGTTAGGGTAGTTATTAAACCTATCCCACTCTCTAGATACCCCTTAGCACGTAAAGGAATATTATTTGAGGGTCCAGCCATGGAGAAGAGTTTAGACACTAGGATAAGATAAGGAACACACCCATTATAAAGAAATCACATTACGATTCTCTTTTTAAGCTGTTCCCTAAAACACTAGTGCTTAGGAAATCTATTGGAGGCAGAAGCAGTCAAGGGTAGCCTAGGGTTAGGGTTAGGCTTAGGGTTAGGCTTAGGGTACGGCTTAGGGTACGGGTTCGGGGAGGGTTTCGGGTACGGCGTAGGGTATGGGTTAGGGTTAGGGTTAGGGTTAGTGTTAGGGTTAGGGCTCGGTTTAGGGTACGGTTAGGATTAGGGTACGTGTTAGGTTTAGGGTAGGGGTTAGGGTTAGGGTACGCGTTAGGGTTAGGGTAGTTAGTAAACCTATCCCACTCTCTAGATACCCCTTAGCACGTAAAGGAATATTATTTGGGGTTCCAGCCATGGAGAAGAATTTAGACACTAGGATAAGATAAGGAACACACCCATTATAAAGAAATCACATTAGGATTCTCTTTTTAAGCTGTTGCTTAAAACACTAGTGCTTAGGAAATCTATTGGAGGCAGAAGCAGTCAAGGGTAGCCTAGGGTTAGTGTTAGGCTTAGGGTTAGGCTTAGGGTATGGCTTAGGGTACGGGTTTGGGGAGGGGTTCAGGTACGGCGTAGGGTATGGGTTAGGGTTAGGGTTAGTGTTAGTGTTAGGGTTAGGGCTCGGTTTAGGGTACGGGTTAGGATTAGGGTACGTGTTAGTGTTAGGGTAGGGGTTAGGGTTAGAGTACGCATTAGGGTTAGGGTAGTTATTAAACCTATCCCACTCTCTAGATACCCCTTAGCACGTAAGGCAATATTATTTGGGGGTGCAGCCATGGAGAAGAGTTTAGACACTAGGATAAGATAAGGAACACACCCATTATAAAGAAATCACATTAGGATTCTCTTTTTAAGCTGTTCCTTAAAACACTAGTGCTTAGGAAATCTATTGGAGGCAGAAGCAGTCAAGGGTAGCCTAGGGTTAGGGTTAGGCTTAGGGTTAGCTTTAGGGTACGGCTTGGGGAATGGGTTTGGGGAGGGGTTCGGGTACGGCGTAGGGTATGGGTTAGGGTTAGGGTTAGTGTTAGGGTTAGGGCTCGGTTTAGGGTACGGGTTAGGATTAGGGTACGTGTTAGGGTTAGGGTAGGGGTTAGGGTTAGGGTACGCATTAGGGTTAGGGTAGTTATTAAACCTATCCCACTCTCTAGATACCCCTTAGCACGTAAAGGAATATTATTTGGGGGTCCAGCCATGGAGAAGAGTTTAGACACTAGGATAAGATAAGGAACACACCCATTATAAAGAAATCACTTTAGGATTCTCTTTTTAAGCTGTTCCTTAAAACACTAGTGCTTAGGAAATCAATTGGAGGCAGAAGCAGTCAAGGGTAGCCTAGGGTTAGGGTTAGGCTTAGGGTTAGGGTTAGGGTACGGCTTGGGGTATGGGTTCGGGGAGGTGTTCGTGTACGGCGTAGGGTATGGGTTAGGGTTAGGGTTTGGGTTAGTGTTAGGGTTAGGGCTCGGTTTAGGGTACGGGTTAGGATTAGGGTACGTGTTAGGGTTAGGGTAGGGGTTAGGGTTAGGTTACGCGTTAGGGCTAGGGTAGTTAGTAAACCTATCCCACTCTCTAGCTCCCCCTTAGCACGTAAAGGAATATTATTTGGGGGTCCAGCCATGGAGAAGAGTTTAGACACTAGGATAAGATAAGGAACACACCCATTATAAAGAAATCACATTAGGATTCTCTTTTTAAGCTGTTCCTTAAAACACTAGTGCTTAGGAAATCAATTGGAGGCAGAAGCAGTCAAGGGTAGCCTAGGGTTAGGGTTAGGCTTAGGGTTAGGTTTAGGGTACGGCTTGGGGTATGGGTTCGGGGAGGTGTTCGTGTACGGCGTAGGGTATGGGTTAGGGTTAGGGTTTGGGTTAGTGTTAGGGTTAGGGCTCGGTTTAGGGTACGGGTTAGGATTAGGGTACGTGTTAGGGTTAGGGTAGGGGTTAGGGTTAGGGTACGCGTTAGGGTTAGGGTAGTTATTAAACCTATTCCACTCTCTAGATACCCCTTAGCACGTAAGGGAATATTATTTGGGGGTGCAGCCATGGAGAAGAGTTTAGACACTAGGATAAGATGAGGAACACACCCATTATAAAGAAATCACATTAGGATTCTCTTTTTAAGCTGTTCCTTAAAACAGTAGTGCTTAGGAAATCTATTGGAGGCAGAAGCAGTCAAGGGTAGCCTAGGGTTAGGGTTAGGCTTAGGGTTAGGCTTAGGGTACGGCTTAGGTTACGGGTTCGGGGAGGGGTGCGGGTACGGCGTAGGGTATGGGTTAGGGTTAGGGTTAGGGTTAGTGTTAGGGTTAGGGCTCGGTTTAGGGTACGGGTTAGGATTAGGGTACGTGTTAGGGTTAGGGTAGGGGTTAGGGTTAGGGTACGCGTTAGGGTTAGGGTAGTTATTAAACCTATCCCACTCTCTAGATACCCCTTAGCACGTAAAGGAATATTATTTGAGGGTCCAGCCATGGAGAAGAGTTTAGACACTAGGATAAGATAAGGAACACACCCATTATAAAGAAATCACATTACGATTCTCTTTTTAAGCTGTTCCTTAAAACACTAGTGCTTAGGAAATCTATTGGAGGCAGAAGCAGTCAAGGGTAGCGTAGGGTTAGGGTTAGGCTTAGGGTTAGGCTTAGGGTACGGCTTAGGGTACGGGTTCGGGGAGGGTTTCGGGTACGGCGTAGGGTATGGGTTAGGGTTAGGGTTAGGGTTAGTGTTAGGGTTAGGGCTCGGTTTAGGGTACGGTTAGGATTAGGGTACGTGTTAGGTTTAGGGTAGGGGTTAGGGTTAGGGTACGCGTTAGGGTTAGGGTAGTTAGTAAACCTATCCCACTCTCTAGATACCCGTTAGCACGTAAAGGAATATTATTTGGGGTTCCAGCAATGGAGAAGAATTTAGACACTAGGATAAGATAAGGAACACACCCATTATAAAGAAATCACATTAGGATTCTCTTTTTAAGCTGTTGCTTAAAACACTAGTGCTTAGGAAATCTATTGGAGGCAGAAGCAGTCAAGGGTAGCGTAGGGTTAGGGTTAGGCTTAGGGTTAGGCTTAGGGTACGGCTTAGGGTACGGGTTCGGGGAGGGTTTCGGGTACGGCGTAGGGTATGGGTTAGGGTTAGGGTTAGGGTTAGTGTTAGGGTTAGGTCTCGGTTTAGGGTACGGGTTAGGATTAGTGTATGTGTTAGGGTTAGGGTAGGGGTTAGGGTTAGGGTACGCGTTAGGGTTAGGGTAGTTAGTAAACCTATCCCACTCTCTAGATACCCCTTAGCACGTAAGGCAATATTATTTGGGGGTGCAGCCATGGAGAAGAGTTTAGACACTAGGATAAGATAAGGAACACACCCATTATAAAGAAATCACATTAGGATTCTCTTTTTAAGCTGTTCCTTAAAACACTAGTGCTTAGGAAATCTATTGGAGGCAGAAGCAGTCAAGGGTAGCCTAGGGTAAGGTTAGGCTTAGGGTTAGGCTTAGGGTACGGCTTAGGTTACGGGTTCGGGGAGGGGTGCGGGTACGGCGTAGGGTATGGGTTAGGGTTAGGGTTAGGGTTAGTGTTAGGGTTAGGGCTCGGTTTAGGGTACGGGTTAGGATTAGGGTACGTGTTAGGGTTAGGGTAGGGGTTAGGGTTAGGGTACGCGTTAGGGTTAGGGTAGTTATTAAACCTATCCCACTCTCTAGATACCCCTTAGCACGTAAAGGAATATTATTTGAGGGTCCAGCCATGGAGAAGAGTTTAGACACTAGGATAAGATAAGGAACACACCCATTATAAAGAAATCACATTAGGATTCTCTTTTTAAGCTGTTCCTTAAAACACTAGTGCTTAGGAAATCTATTGGAGGCAGAAGCAGTCAAGGGTAGCCTAGGGTTAGGGTTAGGCTTAGGGTTAGGCTTAGGGTACGGCTTAGGGTACGGGTTCGGGGAGGGTTTCGGGTACGACATAGGGTATGGGTTAGGGTTAGGGTTAGGGTTAGTGTTAGGGTTAGGGCTCGGTTTAGGGTACGGTTAGGATTAGGGTACGTGTTAGGTTTAGGGTAGGGGTTAGGGTTAGGGTACGCGTTAGGGTTAGGGTAGTTAGTAAACCTATCCCACTCTCTAGATACCCCTTAGCACGTAAAGGAGTATTATTTGGGGGTCCAGCCATGGAGAAGAGTTTAGGCACTAGGATAAGATAAGGAACACACCCATTATAAAGAAATCACATTAGGATTCTCTTTTTAAGCTGTTCCTTAAAACACTAGTGCTTAGGAAATCTATTGGAGGCAGAAGCAGTCAAGGGTAGCCTAGGGTTAGGGTTAGGCTTAGGGTTCGGCTTAGGGTACGGCTTAGGGTACGGGTTCGGGGAGGGGTGCGGGTACGGCGTACGGTATGGGTTAGGGTTAGGGTTAGGGTTAGTGTTAGGGTTAGGGCTCGGTTTAGAGTACGGGTTAGGATTAGGGTACGTGTTAGGGTTAGGGTAGGGGTTAGGGTTAGGGTACGCGTTAGGGTTAGGGTAGTTATTAAACCTATCCCACTCTCTAGATACCCCTTAGCACGTAAAGGAATATTATTTGAGGGTCCAGCCATGGAGAAGAGTTTAGACACTAGGATAAGATAAGGAACACACCCATTATAAAGAAATCACATTAGGATTCTCTTTTTAAGCTGTTCCTTAAAACACTAGAGCTTAGGAAATCTATTGGAGGCAGAAGCAGTCAAGGGTAGCGTAGGGTTAGGGTTAGGCTTAGGGTTAGGCTTAGGGTACGGCTTAGGGTACGGGTTCGGGGAGGGTTTCGGGTACGGCGTAGGGTATGGGTTAGGGTTAGGGTTAGGGTTAGTGTTAGGGTTAGGGCTCGGTTTAGGGTACGGTTAGGATTAGGGTACGTGTTAGGTTTAGGGTAGGGGTTAGGGTTAGGGTACGCGTTAGGGTTAGGGTAGTTAGTAAACCTATCCCACTCTCTAGATACCCCTTAGCACGTAAAGGAATATTATTTGGGGTTCCAGCCATGGAGAAGAATTTAGACACTAGGATAAGATAAGGAACACACCCATTATAAAGAAATCACATTAGGATTCTCTTTTTAAGCTGTTGCTTAAAACACTAGTGCTTAGGAAATCTATTGGAGGCAGAAGCAGTCAAGGGTAGCCTAGGGTTAGTGTTAGGCTTAGGGTTAGGCTTAGGGTACGGCTTAGGGTACGGGTTTGGGGAGGGGTTCAGGTACGGCGTAGGGTATGGGTTAGGGTTAGGGTTAGTGTTAGTGTTAGGGTTAGGGCTCGGTTTAGGGTACGGGTTAGTATTAGGGTACGTGTTAGTGTTAGGGTAGGGGTTAGGGTTAGAGTACGCATTAGGGTTAGGGTAGTTATTAAACCTATCCCACTCTCTAGATACCCCTTAGCACGTAAGGCAATATTATTTGGGGGTGCAGCCATGGAGAAGAGTTTAGACACTAGGATAAGATAAGGAACACACCCATTATAAAGAAATCACATTAGGATTCTCTTTTTAAGCTGTTCCTTAAAACACTAGTGCTTAGGAAATCTATTGGAGGCAGAAGCAGTCAAGGGTAGCCTAGGGTAAGGTTAGGCTTAGGGTTAGGCTTAGGGTACGGCTTAGGGTACGGGTTCGGGGAGGGTTTCGGGTACGGCGTAGCGTATGGGTTAGGGTTAGGGTTAGTGTTAGGGTTAGGGCTCGGTTTAGGGTACGGGTTAGGATTAGGGTACGTGTTAGGGTTAGGGTAGGGGTTAGGGTTAGGGTACGCATTAGGGTTAGGGTAGTTATTAAACCTATCCCACTCTCTAGATACCCCTTAGCACGTAAAGGAATATTATTTGGGGGTCCAGCCATGGAGAAGAGTTTAGACACTAGGATAAGATAAGGAACACACCCATTATAAAGAAATCACTTTAGGATTCTCTTTTTAAGCTGTTCCTTAAAACACTAGTGCTTAGGAAATCAATTGGAGGCAGAAGCAGTCAAGGGTAGCCTAGGGTTAGGGTTAGGCTTAGGGTTAGGGTTAGGGTACGGCTTGGGGTATGGGTTCGGGGAGGTGTTCGTGTACGGCGTAGGGTATGGGTTAGGGTTAGGGTTTGGGTTAGTGTTAGGGTTAGGGCTCGGTTTAGGGTACGGGTTAGGATTAGGGTACGTGTTAGGGTTAGGGTAGGGGTTACGGTTAGGTTACGCGTTAGGGCTAGGGTAGTTAGTAAACCTATCCCACTCTCTAGCTCCCCTTTAGCACGTAAAGGAATATTATTTGGGGGTCCAGCCATGGAGAAGAGTTTAGACACTAGGATAAGATAAGGAACACACCCATTATAAAGAAATCACATTAGGATTCTCTTTTTAAGCTGTTCCTTAAAACACTAGTGGTTAGGAAATCAATTGGAGGCAGAAGCAGTCAAGGGTAGCCTAGGGTTAGGGTTAGGCTTAGGGTTAGGTTTAGGGTATGGCTTAGGGTACGGGTTCGGGGAGGGGGTGCGGGTACGGCGTAGGGTATGGGTTAGGGTTAGGGTTAGGGTTAGTGTTAGGGTTAGGGCTCGGTTTAGGGTACAGGTTAGGATTAGGGTACGTGTTAGGGTTAGGGTAGGGGTTAGGGTTAGGGTACGCGTTAGGGTTAGGGTAGTTATTAAACCTATTCCACTCTCTAGATACCCCTTAGCACGTAAGGGAATATTATTTGGGGGTGCAGCCATGGAGAAGAGTTTAGACACTAGGATAAGATGAGGAACACACCCATTATAAAGAAATCACATTAGGATTCTCTTTTTAAGCTGTTCCTTAAAACAGTAGTGCTTAGGAAATCTATTGGAGGCAGAAGCAGTCAAGGGTAGCCTAGGGTTAGGGTTAGGCTTAGGGTTAGGCTTAGGGTACGGCTTAGGTTACGGGTTCGGGGAGGGGTGTGGGTACGGCGTAGGGTATGGGTTAGGGTTAGGGTTAGGGTTAGTGTTAGGGTTAGGGCTCGGTTTAGGGTACGGGTTAGGATTAGGGTACGTGTTAGGGTTAGGGTAGGGGTTAGGGTTAGGGCACGCGTTAGGGTTAGGGTAGTTATTAAACCTATCCCACTCTCTAGATACCCCTTAGCACGTAAAGGAATATTATTTGAGGGTCCAGCCATGGAGAAGAGTTTAGACACTAGGATAAGATAAGGAACACACCCATTATAAAGAAATCACATTACGATTCTCTTTTTAAGCTGTTCCCTAAAACACTAGTGCTTAGGAAATCTATTGGAGGCAGAAGCAGTCAAGGGTAGCCTAGGGTTAGGGTTAGGCTTAGGGTTAGGCTTAGGGTACGGCTTAGGGTACGGGTTCGGGGAGGGTTTCGGGTACGGCGTAGGGTATGGGTTAGGGTTAGGGTTAGGGTTAGTGTTAGGGTTAGGGCTCGGTTTAGGGTACGGTTAGGATTAGGGTACGTGTTAGGTTTAGGGTAGGGGTTAGGGTTAGGGTACGCGTTAGGGTTAGGGTAGTTAGTAAACCTATCCCACTCTCTAGATACCCCTTAGCACGTAAAGGAATATTATTTGGGGTTCCAGCCATGGAGAAGAATTTAGACACTAGGATAAGATAAGGAACACACCCATTATAAAGAAATCACATTAGGATTCTCTTTTTAAGCTGTTGCTTAAAACACTAGTGCTTAGGAAATCTATTGGAGGCAGAAGCAGTCAAGGGTAGCCTAGGGTTAGTGTTAGGCTTAGGGTTAGGCTTAGGGTATGGCTTAGGGTACGGGTTTGGGGAGGGGTTCAGGTACGGCGTAGGGTATGGGTTAGGGTTAGGGTTAGTGTTAGTGTTAGGGTTAGGGCTCGGTTTAGGGTACGGGTTAGGATTAGGGTACGTGTTAGTGTTAGGGTAGGGGTTAGGGTTAGAGTACGCATTAGGGTTAGGGTAGTTATTAAACCTATCCCACTCTCTAGATACCCCTTAGCACGTAAGGCAATATTATTTGGGGGTGCAGCCATGGAGAAGAGTTTAGACACTAGGATAAGATAAGGAACACACCCATTATAAAGAAATCACATTAGGATTCTCTTTTTAAGCTGTTCCTTAAAACACTAGTGCTTAGGAAATCTATTGGAGGCAGAAGCAGTCAAGGGTAGCCTAGGGTTAGGGTTAGGCTTAGGGTTAGCTTTAGGGTACGGCTTGGGGAATGGGTTCGGGGAGGGGTTCGGGTACGGCGTAGGGTATGGGTTAGGGTTAGGGTTAGGGTTAGTGTTAGGGTTAGGGCTCGGTTTAGGGTACAGGTTAGTATTAGGGTACGTGTTAGGGTTAGGGTAGGGGTTAGGGTTAGGGTACGCGTTAGGGTTAGGGTAGTTAGTAAACCTATCCCACTCTCTAGATACCCCTTAGCACGTAAAGGAGTATTATTTGGGGGTCCAGCCATGGAGAAGAGTTTAGGCACTAGGATAAGATAAGGAACACACCCATTATAAAGAAATCACATTAGGATTCTCTTTTTAAGCTGTTCCTTAAAACACTAGTGCTTAGGAAATCTATTGGAGGCAGAAGCAGTCAAGGGTAGCCTAGGGTTAGGGTTAGGCTTAGGGTTCGGCTTAGGGTACGGCTTAGGGTACGGGTTCGGGGAGGGGTGCGGGTACGGCGTACGGTATGGGTTAGGGTTAGGGTTAGGGTTAGTGTTAGGGTTAGGGCTCGGTTTAGAGTACGGGTTAGGATTAGGGTACGTGTTAGGTTTAGGGTAGGGGTTAGGGTTAGGGTACGCGTTAGGGTTAGGGTAGTTATTAAACCTATCCCACTCTCTAGATACCCCTTAGCACGTAAAGGAATATTATTTGAGGGTCCAGCCATGGAGAAGAGTTTAGACACTAGGATAAGATAAGGAACACACCC
>NW_028121892.1:0-39580 GCF_965194805.1 Balaenoptera borealis | reverse complement strand
CTGAGAAATATAGATTCGTTTC
This sequence comes from Balaenoptera borealis, assembly GCF_965194805.1. Classification (NCBI taxonomy): domain Eukaryota; kingdom Metazoa; phylum Chordata; class Mammalia; order Artiodactyla; family Balaenopteridae; genus Balaenoptera; species Balaenoptera borealis. The sequence goes on along the minus strand of NW_028121892.1, from coordinate 39,558 downwards.
ATAATGTTCAAGAAAAGAGGAGGAGGAACCTCCATGCCAACAGTATATATAAAATGGAATCAATATTGCATAAGCTCCAGCTTAAGCTTAGCTACGAGGTACTAACCCTTCTCATAAAGAAGCAATAGTTCTCCATCATTTGAAGCACACTGAGGACTCAGACAGCTCGACACTGAAGGTGTAGCCTCCTCACTCGAATTCTGTACCTGCATCACAGAGCAGTGAAATATTCCCAAAGAATTATTAAGGATGAGGGGGGGAGGCGAAATAAAAAAGATGAATCCATCGTCTGTCCTACCGTCTGTTCTGTTGGATATTACCACCATCTTGGCCCAATATGACCTTCCCACTTTTCTCTGGGTCTCCCTACTTTCCACCTCCATCCTCTCATTATATCTTACCTACACTTGGGAACGACTCTAGTTTTTCCACTTATCTTTATCAACAAGTAATCCAAATAGCAACTGTGTATATAACTCCTTAGAAACCTCAGGTCTGACTCAGTAATAATACATGACCTTCAAAGTCCAAAGTTTTCCTAATCCCCTTTATTATTATTATTTTTTTTTTCTAATTTCCATGTACTTACACTCTTAAGACCTCCACTGTTCTCAGGTTCGTCTTCCCTGCAAAATCTGTCAACCTAGACATAGACTTAAGTACCACCCTCTAATTATCTCCTAGGGAATCCAGTTTTTAAAAAAGCCTCAGCAAGCCTTATGGACTTTATTAAAGACTCTTTAAGATAACCCATGGGAGATAGCAGCACACCCACAGATATCTATCTAATACACCCTCAGAGTAATTTCTTTTCTCTTTTATAAAGTCTCTTCTGGCCAATGAAGACTCTCAGCTCTTCTTCTTCAACATATGCAGTGTCTCACCCTTCTGATTACTCTCTGCTCTATCCCAGGTCCACTCCCTTTCCTGATATTACATTCTTTCCCAATTTTGTATGTTGGTAAAATCAAATAACATAAAATATAACATGTTAGTTATTATAAAGTGCACCGTTCAGTGATATTAAATGCATTCATATTATTGGGCGATCAACATCACCATTTATCTTTCTAATTCTTTTCTACGTTTTAAAACTGTAACTCCATATCCTTTAAATATAACTTTCCTTTTTGTTCCATAACCACCTGAAAAGCGTCATTACCCTCCCAATTTCTATGGTTTTGACTACACTAAGTACCCCCATATAATTGAAATAAGTAGTTGTATTGTTATGACTCACTAAAAGTCACAAAAATGGCATTTTTGGTAGCTAAATTTCCTCAAGATTCATCCATGTTGTAGCATATTCCTAGATCTTTTCCTTTTTAACACTGAATAATATTGTATTATATGGGTATACCACACTTTGCTTGTCCAGGAACTAGTGGATGAACACTTAGGTTGCTTTCATATTTTAGCTACTGTGATTATCACTGCTCTAAACACTGGAGTACAAATATTTCTTTAAGACCCTGATTTCAATACCTTTGGGTATACCTCATAGTAAAATTCCTGGATCATGTAGTAATTCTATTTTTCAATATCTGAAAAATTGCCATACTCTTTTGCAAAGCAGCTGTATCATTCTGCATTCCCTCTGACATAGCACAATGGTTCCAACTCCCTCACATCCTCACCAATAGTTGTTTTCTGCTTGTGTATGTGTGTGTGTGCTTGTGTGTATATGCATGCACACAAATATATAAACATGCATTTAGTGATATGGAGCATCTATTCAAGTGCTTAGTCATTTGTACATCTTTTTGAAGAACCATCTATTCAAGTCTTTTATCCATTTTTGAATCAGGGTGTTTGCCCTTTGTTTAGCTGTAGGAGTTCTCTGTATATGCTGAATAGAAATCTCTTGTCAGATAGATGGCTCTGAAATATTTTCTCCCATCTTGTGGGTTGCCATTTTATTCTGTTTACATTTCTTTGATACACATTTTTTTTTAACTTATGTACTGCAAATTGTTTATTTTTTTGTTAGCTGTACCTTTGTTGTTCCTTCGTTTCATATGGAGGAAAACACTGCCAAATCCAATATCATGAAGCTCTTGTCCTGTATCTTCTCCTAAGACTTTTTATATTATTAGGTCTTCTATTTAGTTTCTTGATACGTTTTCATTAATTTTTGCATATGATGTTAGGTAAGGGTCCATCTTCCTTCTTTTGCATGTTGCCCACAAGACTTCTCAGCACCATGTGTTGAAAATACTATCCTTTCTACTTTGAAAAGTCTTGGCAAATTGTCAAAAATCATTTGGCCATATATCAGGGTTTATTTCTGGGTGTTGTATTCTATTCTATTCTATTGGTCTTGAATAAGGGAGAAAAGAGTATAACCTATCCAGGTTGATGAAGAACATAAAGAAAGACCAGGACTGAGAATTAGGAGGGCAATATAAAACAGCAGGGAGTAAAAGACAGTGTGAGAGAAGATCTTGTATTTGCGAGTTCATGGAAATAGGATCATGCTAAAACCACTAAACGCCTGACTTTGAACAATACGGTAAATGTGCCAGCAAGAAACATAACACTTACCCATCTCTGGGAAATATAGTATGGGCATAAAGATACACTACACATAAATATATTAAAAAGGGAAGGGTTTTCATGGTGTGAGAATATTGTGGCATTTGAAATACAATTCACTTCTGTTCTACCATTGTCTCTAAAATTTATCAAAGTGTATATACAAGCAATTCCAATTCTGGTAATGTGCTTGACAGGTTTATATATGAACTTCAGTGGAGCAGTAAATGTACATTCATAGTAGGACTGTTCCCTAAACCAAAAAACAAAACACAAAAACTGCAAAGACTAGAGTTCACTTTGTCAACACACATACAGATGCAATGATGGTCAACGGTCCGAAAACAGAAGGTGAGCATGGGTGAAAGAGGTTAATCCCCAGGCTGGGGTGGGGTGCAGAGTTTGAGGGTAACACAAGTAGAAAAGGCTTTTGTCCTATCCTTGATTTTTGAGGTATGGAAATTCACAGGTCACTACCTTCATTTCAAACTGAATGAATGCACTATTCAATTTTTTTAAACAGGTGAAGTAAACATGAGTGATAATAAATTTCAAACTGTCGCTAATCAAATAAGATACTAAGAAAACTTAAATAATATGATTTAAGAATGAAGTAGAGAGATTGTCCAACATGGTAGCATTCAAAGACCCAGAGCTTGATGCCTCTCATGGGCACACCAAAGTCACAACTGTTTACAGAACAGCAATTGATGAAAAAGGCCGGGACCTACCATAAAAGATGTTTTACAGCTAAAGATATAAGGAAGGCACCTCGACAAGACAGAAAGGAAAGGCAAAATCTCAATAGAGTCAAGACCCATACCACCAAGTGGGTGGCCCACAAATGGGAGAATAATTACAATTTCAGAGGTGCTCCCAGGTAGCAAGGGGTATGAAGCCAACATCAGGCTCCCAAGCCCAGGGATCCTGTTGTGGAAAGAAGAGTTCCTAGAAAGTTGGGCTTTGAAGACCAGTAGTGCTTATTTTCCAGAGAGCCAGAGGGTTGTGGGAAATAGAGATTCCACTCTTAAAAGATGCTCACAAAATCCCACGTGATCTGAGAATCAGAACAGAAGCAGTCATTTGAAAGGATCCCGGGTCACACCTACCTCCTGATCTTGGAGAGTCTCCCAGAGAGGCATGAGGCAACTACAGCACAGCCTCAGGGACAGAGACACTGGCAGCAGCCATTCGGGGGAGCTCCTTCTACCTCGTGGATGCTGGTACCAGCAAGCATAATTTCAGAATCCTCCCTGTAGCTTATCAGCCTCAGGACCGAGCCCCACCCATTTCCACCAGACTACAGACACAAGTACTAGGATGCTGCAGGCCAAGCAACTAACTGAGCAGGGGCATAGCCCCATCCACCAGCAAACAGGCTGCCTTCAGATCCTCTCAGTGCACAGCTGCCCCTGGACATGGGTCCAGCCACCAAAAGCCCCAGGACCAGCCTCCACACCTCAGTGGACAGGCACCAGCCCCAGAGTCCCTGGCCCCTCTGACAAGTGAGCCTGCTCTGGCCTTGGAGTCAGCCTCACCATGGGCAGGTGGTAACTGCACAGGGACTGGATGGAGCTTGGACCTACCCAACAGCAAACCTGCTTTAGCAGTGGGATCAGCCTCATACACCAACAGGCACACACCAGCTCCAGGAATACCACAGCCCAGCAGCCTGTGTAACCAGGCCACTTAATTGCAGGCCAGAAGCAGCCATGGACTCAGCTGGGTCCTGACCCCGCCCATCAGAATGCCAACACAAGATTAGGGATACCCCCGGCCCTGCAGAGAGCTGTGTCAGGAACAGTGATCCAACACCAACTCTGTGGCTCCTGGGCCCTGCAGCCAGAACGCAGAACCTGTCTCTTCCTCCCAGTAGCCAGCATAGCCCCAGAACCAGTGACTGGGCACTAGGCCTGATATCACCTGGACTGCAATTCTACCCATAAGTGAACCAGCACCAGATTTGGTGTCCCCCAGAGTTGTGCAGCCAGCTGCCTTATGATTTAGTCTCACCAAGCAGCACAGACAGCCTCCATACAAGGCAGAGCCTGGCAAACAAGCAGTCTGGGGGCAGCCAAGCCTACCAGACTACCCACAGTAGTCAGCCCGCCACAGCAGAAGAGCCCAAGCAGCCCACATAGGGGGTACACCTAGAATATACAGCTCTAGTGACCAGGGGAGAGGGGGCTGCTGGGACCCATAGGACAGCTCCTACAAAAGGCCACTTCCCCAAGGTCAGGAAATGTAACGAACCTACTACACACATAGCAATAAAAACAGGAAGTTAAGAAAAATGAGGTGACACAGAAACACGATCCAAATGAAGGACCAAGATAAGAATTCAGAAGAAGATCTAAGTGAAGTGGAGATAGCCAATCTCCTCAACAAAGGGTTCAAGGTAATGACTGTAAAGATGATCAAAGAACTCAGGAGAAGAATGGACGACCAGAGCAAGAAGTTAGAATTTTTTTAAAAAGAGTTAGACCATTAAAGAACAACAAAACAGAGATGAGGAATACAATAACTGAAATGAAAAATACATTAAAGGAAACTACTGTAGACTAAATGTTACAGAGGAATGAATCAGAAAACTGAAGGACAGAGTACTGGCAATCACTGAAGATGAACGGTAAAACAATAGATTAAAATGAAATGAGGAAAGTTGAACAGACTTGTGAAACAACATCAAGTGTACTAATATTTGCATTATACTGGTCCCAGAAGCAAAAAGGAAAGACAAAGCAGTGTAGAACATACCTGAAGACATAAGAGTTGAAAACTTCCCTAACCTGGGAAAGAAAACAGACATCCAAGTCCAGTAAACACAGTAAGGCCAAAACAAGATCAACCCAAAGAGGACCACACCAAGACTCATTGTAATTAAAATGGAAAAAAAAAATAAAGATAAAAAGACACTATTAAAAGGAGCAAAGGAAAAGCAACAAGTTACAAACATGGGAAATTGCATAAAGTTATCTGCTGACTTTTCAGGATAACCTCTGCATGCCAGAAGGGAGTGGCATGGTATATTTAAAGTCATGAAAGGGAAAAGCCTATAAGCAAAAATACTCTACCCAGCAAGGCTCTCCTTCAGATTTGATGGTGAGATCTAAAGTTTTACAGAGAAGCAAAACTAAAAGAGCTCAGCATCGCCAAACCAGCTTTATGAGAAACCTCAAAGGGGTTTTTCTAAGTGAAAAAGAAAAGGTCACGATTGAAACATAAAAATTAGGAAAGGAAACTTACTAAAGGAAAAACCTCATTGGTTAAGGCAAATATTCAACAAAGGTAGTAAATCAACCATGGACACAGCTAATAGGAAGGATGAAAAAAAAACAGTAATAAAATCATCTATATTCACAATAAGAAGTTAAGGGACACACAAAACAGGTAGATGTAAAATATAAGGTCAAATTCAGTAACTGTGGGGGAGCAGAGTAACAATGCAGGGTTGTTAGTGTCCATGTGAAATTAAGAGCTCAGCAACTTAAATAATCACACACACACACACACACACACAAACAAAACTGAAAGAAATCCAAACATAATATTAAAGATAGTCCTCACATCACAGATGAAGGGAATAAAAGGGGAAGAAAGGAACACTGAAGAAATTAAAGAGGGATTCTAAAAATACCCAAGACAAATGAAAATGAACATACAATGATCCAAAATCTATGGGACACAGCCAACACAGTTCACAGGGGGAAGTTATAGTGATACAAGCTTATTCTTAGGAATCAAGAAAAATATCAAATAAACAACCTAACATTACACCTGAAGGAATTAGAAAAAGAAGAAAAAACAAAACTCAAAGTTGTCAGAGAGAAAAATTAAGAAAACTATACCATATGCAATGACATCAAAAAGAATAAGATACCTAGGAATAAACACACCTAAGCAGGTAAAAGACATGTGCTCAGAAATCTATCAGCCATTGGTGAAAGAAGTTGAAGACAACACAAAAAGATGGAAAAATATAGCATGTGCATCGACTGGAAGAATTAATACTGTTAAAATAACCATACTACCAAAGACAATCTACAGATTTAATGCAATCCCTATCAGAATACCAAAGCATTTTCACAGAACTTGAAAAAGTCATTTTAAAATTTGTATAGAAACACAAAGACCCCAAATAGCCAAACAATCTTGAGAAAGAACACAGCTGGAGGCATCACGCACCTTGACTTCAGACTATACTGCAAAGCGACAGTAATCAAAGAGAAAGGTACCAGAGCAAAAACAGACCCAAAGATCACTGGAATAGAATAGAGATCCCAGAAATAAGCCCACACACTTATATTTAATTGATTTATGACAAAGCAGGCAATATGGAGAAAAAACTGTCTCTTCAATAAGTGGTACTGGGAAAACTGGTCAGCTACATGGGAAAGAATAAAATTAGATTATTTTAGCACACCATATATAAAATAAATGCAAAACTGAATAAAGATCTAAACGTAGGACCAGAAACCATAAAACCCCTAGAGGAAAATATAGAACATTCTTCAACATAAATGATAGCAACAGTTTTAGGTTCAGTCTACTAAGGCAAATGAAACAAAAGCAAAAATAAACAAATGGGACTTCACTAAACTTAAAAGATTTTGCACAGCAAAGGAAACCAAAGGCAAAATGAAAAGACAACCTGCTGAGGGAGAGACAATATTTGCACATGATTAAGAGGTTAACATCAAAAAAGATGACCAAGCAAGGGTTCATACCTAAACTACAGAAACAGCACATACAACTCAATATCAAAAAAAAAAACACCCAAAATCTTTTTTAAAAAAATGAGAAGACCTAAATAGACATTTTTTCCAAGGAAAAACTACATATAGACAGTCAGAACTCACAAAGATGCTAAACATAGCTAATCGGCAGTAAAATGCAAATCAAAACTATGAGATATATCACCTCAGTCTTGTCAGAATGGCTGTCATCCAAAAGATCACAAATAACAAAGGTTAGTGAGGATGTGGAGAAAGGGAAACTCTTGTACACTCTTGATGTGAATGTGAAGTAGTGCAGCTACTGTGGAAAGCAGAATGGAGGTTCCACAAAAACCTAAAAATAGAACTACCATAATATCCAGCAATTCCACTGTTGGGTATATCAGAAGGAAACAAAAACACTATTTCAAAAAAAATAACTGCACACCAATGTTCATAACAGTGTTATTTGCCATAGCCAAGATATAGAGTCAAACTAAATGTTCATCAATAGCTTAGCGGATAAAAAAGATTTTTTATGATGACTTCAGCAAAAAATGACATTTTGCCATTTGCAAGAACATGGATGGATTTGGAGGGTATTATGCTTAGTAAAATAAGCCACAGAGAAAACAAGCATGGCATGTTATGAGAAAAAAAGCATGGTATGTTATGAGAAAACAAGCATGGTGTGTTATCACTTACACGTGGCATCTAAAAAAATTGAATACAACAACAACAAAAAAAACAGACTCACAGATTAAAGAACAGACTAGTGGTTACCAGCAGGGAGAGATAGGGTGGAGGGGCAAAATAGTGGTAGGAGATTTTGAGGTACAATCCACTATGTATAAAATCAATAATCTACAGTGATGTACTGTATAGCATGGGGAATATAGCCACTCTTTTATAATAACTACAAATGGAGAAGAACCTAAACATTTATGAATCACTATGCTGTACCTCTGAAACTAATATAATAATGTAAATTAACTATAGATCAATAAAATATAAAGTAAGAAACAATAAAGGGGAGACACAGATTATTAGATAGAAATCAATTAAATAAACACAAGTTTTGGAAATCAAGGAATTAAAAAACAACACGTAAGACACAACATTGGCATTTAAAGTGTACAATCTATTCATTTAAAAGAAATCATTTAAGTGGTAAAAAATGGTACCCATTCTCACAATTTTGTATATCTAGGATAAATTATTATCTACAAAAATATGTTACAAATATTCACTCAAAAAGAAAGAGAAAATTGGGATAAACCCATTTTAGTATCCAAATTTAATATCAAAGTCTCTATGCAAAATTGATTTGAATAAGCTCTGTTAGCCACTTCTAGTTTCTTTGTGATGTAAAATCTTTTAAAGCATAAAAATCAGCCTTTCTACATTATTCCATTAGACATACATAGAAGTTAAAAGAAATGAGAAGACAGAACAATCCACCAGGAAGGCGAATTTACTGAGAAACAGTCATTCGTTCTCCCTCCTCCTTTTCTTTTCCTCCTTTTCCAGGTCTCTTTCGGTTCCGATCAAGAGAAATCTTGAGAGTTCTGAGAATATTTCTTTGAGGGCTTCAAATCACCATACCTACATCCTCTGCCACAACTACACACACGGGAACAAAAATAAACCTCTGCTATCTACTCACGTAGGAGGGATTCATTCAAAATAAACTCCTACATGGAGACCAACAGGTGAGTTTTCTACCTGTTCTTTCTAATGTCCTTCCATTATAGTAAATCCCACACATTATGAGGAAGAAACGGTTATGTGAGCTTTTCCTTGACGTCAAAAAACTTGCATTCATTTCAAGTACCTGGTGATCATAGGGTACAGCCAGGGAAGGTGCCATCCCCCTTGGGGGGAGGGGCGGTGGATGGGCTCCCGCACCCATGCACCTCCTGATGCACAGATTCTGGAGAAACAAAGGGCGGTCACACCGCAGTCAGCCTGTCAGGCTGTCGGGCCACTGGGCAACCCGACCAGCCTGGAAGTGCCCCATCAGTTTGCTGAAAGCAAAACCCTGTCCCCCCTGTGAAGCCAGGCAATTTGGGTCAGAGAGTCAGAGGAGACCGGTAATCAACTCCTCCTCTCTGCTCACCTCCTTGGGGTTACAGCAAGCCCATCTCCAAACCCAAATCTGACCCTGGAGTGCCAAACTGGGAGTGGCAGGTGGGCTCTGCCGGTGCTTCAGCGCCCCCTGGAGGTTGTCTGCTCTAATGGCAACTCTCAGCCCTTCCTCCTCCTCCTTCCCTAGTCCTGGGGGCTGCCCTGGCCTCCTGCAGCTGCTGGCCTGAATTCATTCTTCTTTTTTCTCCAATTACAATGAAGTGTCTTACAGAGGTTTGGAATCTCTTGAAGAAGGAAGATCTTTTAGCCAATACACCTTAACCGTGAGAAGTTGGTTTCAAGAATGAACCTGAAATACTGTATTTTTCTCCTGATGATTCCAAGGAGAGACAGCTCAAGTTTTCTAAATCATAAGAAAAACCAAGGTAAATATGATATTCTGAGCCAGAGATGAAAAAGCAGTTTTTAGCACCCCCTCCTCATGTCATATGACCAGGATTTAAATCAATCAACTGCCACTGGTTTTTAAATCAAGTGACCCAACTTTAAATCCATCAGCTGCTTCCCTGTAACTCACGTGACTTGGCTTTGAATAGTAAGAAATGCAGAGGTATAAAAATGATGTTCTGAACAATAAATGGAAAGACAACATTTTAGAAAGTTTTTTCCTTTTCGAATGGACCATTCATTGCCTACAGAATAAAGGATTCCCTTGTGGATTTCTTGAACTGTAAACACATACATTGTCTCCGTTGGCTTGATTGACGTAGATTTGGGGGTTTTTTGTTGTTGTTGTTGTTAACATCTTTATTGGAGTATAACTGCTTTACCTTGTTGTGTTATCTTCTGCTGTATAACAAAGTGAATCAACTATTCGTATACATATATCCCCATATCCTCTCCCTCTTGTGTCTCCCTCCCACCTTCCCTATCCCACCCCTCTAGGTGGTCACAAAGCACTGAGCTGATCTCCCTGTGCTATATGCAGCTGCTTCCCAATAGCTATCCATTTCACCTTTGGTAGTGTATATATGTCCATGCCACTCTCTCACTTCATCCCAGCTTACCCTTCCCCCTCCCTGTGTCCTCAGGTCCGTTCTCTACATCTACGTCTTTATTCCTCTGCAGCGACTCCTGCTAGGGACGGATACTTCCTTTTATGCTCAGGGAAATCCCCTAGTTTGAATATGATTTGAGTCTGATCCTGTGAAACCATCAGAACTTCCCACCAGAGATAAATGAGGAGATTCTGGCCTTTATTAGTATGCATGATGAACACGGGTGTCCTGGCTGTACTTGCCAACCCTCCTATTTTACCCACCTATTTTTATCCACCTTCCTCCCTGTGAGTACCTTTGACCAACCCTGAGTTCAGACTCCTGACCTATTCCAGTGACTTTGTCAGCCTTTCTTTAAAAATGGACAGGTAATAAAACGAATTTAACCTAGAAGCAGCAGCTCAGTAAGGGAAATAAAATCATCAGAAGTTATCTAATCACAGCCACAGCCATCCAGGGCTCTGTCTTACCTGCTGGGTCATAAGAATGGGACCTTCCTAAACTTGAAGGGCATCCAATCAAATAAGTAAAGGTCTGCTCACCTCTGGCTCTTGGAGGGATTGCTAGGCACTCTACACAGTGTATACTAACTGCAAAACACTGTCATGGTTGTGAAACACCTATGTTCCAGGAAAGCTTTTTGGGGTGCATGGGGAAGGTTTCTTTTTGACATCAAGCAAAAAATAAATCACCAAGCTCTTTGAGCACAGGGGTTCTTAAGAGAGCAGTAGAAGGAAGGAATGGGCAGAAAAGACGATCTCCAGTGAAGTGAAGGCCGTTTTTCCAAAAGAGTAGGATTTAGTCTCAGTTTAAGGAGAACACTTTTAAATAGCTGGGACAGCTCCAAACTGCAGTTTAGGGAACGAGTGCTTCAAAAGAACAGTGCTTTAAAAGCCCTGGCAAGGCAGCAAGAGGATGAAGAGTTGGTTTTGCATAGTTTTGAACACAGGAGTAAAGAAGCAGAGGCATCTCTGACTAAAAGGCCCTGAGATCCTATGGCATCAATGGGTCAGTTGCAGGGGCAGGGGGTGTGGGGGGCGATATTTCTCTCTCAACGTCTCCCAGGGCAGCCACCCCTCCCGACCCCACCCCCCCACACCCTTCACCCTTCCTCCCTCCACTGTTGGGTCCCCAGGGACAGCACTTTTCAAGCTGGAGCCCTCAGGCACCATCTCTGCTGTCTGGATTCTTCCTGGAGCCTGGCAAGTTCTGGGACAGGAAAGCGGGTCTGCAAGGCCGCTGCGGTGCAGTCGGACCTGGAGGCCTGGAGGGGAACTGGAGCCCTGAAGCCCACCCACGTCCTTGAAGCCGAGGGAGGAACACATCCTCCTAACAGTACTTCTCAGGGGTCAGCGTGCTCCCCACCCGACGGTGATCCATACTCACTTGAGGCAGCAAGGACTGCCTCTAACTGGCCCCCTCGATTCCTCCTTAAGGGTCCTCGCACATGTGTGATAGCGCAGGCCCCGGATCTCTTTAGTCAGCTGAGGCCAGTGCTGCCGGCATCCCACCAGTCCCATCCCCCAGCCCCTCTCTCTGGGACTGTATCTAATAGAAGAAAGAGCACAGAGGAATTGGCTGAATCAAGGGACCTGGGAGCCTGGGGATGAGTTTGAAGACCGAGAACCTAAGGCGCAATTACATATTATTGGAAACTCTTGCGGAGTGTGTGTGGGGGAGGTTAGGAGGCTGAGAGGCTGAGTCGACCTGGTGAGTCCAGCCCCAGGACACCACACAGCCCTGTCCCCCTTTCCCTGCCATCAGACAAGCGGTGCCGCAACTCCAGACGGGACTCTGCACTTCCCCCTCCCTGATTCTCCAGAAGAGCAGGTGGCCCCCCTCTGAGGGCAGGGGCAAGACAACGGACCAAGTCCCCCTGCACAAAGGCGCTACTGGAATCTCTTCCTGAGCAGCAGTGCTGGCTTGGAGCGAACCCGTGCACCGCCAAAGTTGGTCTCATCCTGCAGCTGAGGGACGCAGGCTTTAAGTCAGCTGCCTTGGCTTTAAATCAATCAGTCCCCCCTTTAAGTCAGGTGACCCGACTTTAAATCACTGTGTGCCCCTCAAGCCTGCCACTTCAAAAGTTGGGAACTTCACTTTGATCCCAGCACCTCACACAGCTGAATGCACACTGTAGTCACCCCAAGCCTGGCTTAGAGGCAGGATATAAGGTAAGGGGATGGGCTGCACACATGGTGAGAAGGGTACACTTCATGTACCAGAAGGGTCCAGGTACTCTGGGTACAGCAAGCAGTGCACGATACAGCAGCTCCCTGGCAAAGCTGCTGATGCACAGGGGGAGCAGGCACACCCAGGCACGCAGAGGTTCCAGGCAGGGAGCTGGGGCACAGCCAGCCGGGAGGGTGTGAAAGCCGAGGATCTGAGCCTTCTTGAGAAAGGCAGACACAGAGGATGGATGAGAAACAAAGACCAGATGAAACATGGATTTGAAAAGCACACCCTGCTCTTGAAATTGGGGTGGGGTCACCCCAGATTTGAGTCTTCTTACGCCCCTGTAACTAGTGCTTTGGCATTTGCCCAATTACTTGTGAAATGTGACTGATAATATCTAAACCATAGAATACTGCATTTGGAGTGGTTTTGCGTGTTTATGTTTCTATAGTGGAATAATCTTTCCTACAAGAAAAATGTACACAATCTGAAATAAATTCAAACCCCTCTTTAAAAAGTACTATATCGGACTTCCCTGGTGGGGCAGTGGTTAAGAATCTGCCTGCCAAGGCAGGGGACATGGGTTCGAGCCCTGGTCAGGGAAGATCCCACATGCCGCGGAGCAGCTAAGCCCATGGGCCACAACTACTGAGCCTGCAGACCACAACTACTGAAGCCCGCGCGCCTAGAACCGGTGCTCCACAACAAGCGCAGCAAGAGAAGCCACCGCAATGAGAAGCCCGCGCACCGCAACAAAGAGTAGCCCCCGCTTGCCGCAACTAGAGAAAGCCTGCGCATAGCAACGAAGACCCAACGCAGCCAAAAACAAATTAATTAATTAATTAGTTAACTATTTAAAAAAAAAAAGTACTATATCCTTCTGTACAGCTTCTCTGGGAAGAACAGAGAGATGGCGTAGGAGAGTGAGAAAGACCAATATTTAGTGCACATCTCTCATGCAGGTGCTCTGCTGGCTCAGATAGATTTATCCCCACTTTACAAAGGAGGAAATAATCTCAGAGAGGTTTAGTAATTTTCCCAAAGCCAAACAGCTATGGAGTGGCAGAACCAAGATCTGAACCAAGTCTGTTACCTTCAAAGCCTAAGTCCTCATCACAACAAAACTCAATTAATATTTACATTTATCGAATTACATTGCAACCTGGGGAGTTCTTGGCACAATCCTGAATAAGAGTGAGAAAGAAAGAAATAGCATTGTTCCTACAGTCAACCCAAATTTTTGGAGCAGCTCCTAGATGCCTGGCCCTTTTTGGGGTTCAGCAGTGATCAAGACAGGAAGAGTCCTGCTTTCATGAACCACGTAGTGGGGAGGAGAGACGGGTGCAACTTGGGTGAGGGATTTCACCTTGCTGGACCTCTGTTTTGTCATCTGGAAAATGGGATGGGTGTTCCTCATTTTCTGGGATTGTCCAGCCCTCACATTCTCTGATTCCATAAGAAGCATTTGTTTTCCTGTTTCTTTAAAATTCATTCAGGCCGTGAGCTGTGATGAATGTTGTTAGCTGCTCCCCAAAGCACTCTATTCCCACCCTTTTCCTGTGATCAGGTCTTTCCCGAAACATGACTCACAGTCAGTCAGTCAAGTCACAGAACCTAAGGGGCACCCAGCAGAAAAATTCCAACCCTTGCTTCCCAGGAGCTCTGCGGTCTACCTGCCAGGTAAACTTAACTCACCTGGCACAAGGTGGCCATCCCTGGTTTCACATCAACATGATCTCAGGCACAAACCTCCTTGTTTTTCCATTTTGTCTTTAAGTTACTTGTTGAAACAACTGCACAAATATGACAAAGGTATAAAATCAGGCATCTTCTGCCCCCAGTGCCTACTAATAAATGATTTTCTGCCACTTTAATGATAAAGATAGAACATTTCAACATTCTGCTACCCTTATTATTTGCCATTTTTGTTGATATTTCTATTGAATACATCTTTCAATATTTTAACAATGGAACATTTATTTAGGTTGTTCCAGACCCAGCCTTTAGTGGTAAAGGTTTTGTTGTTATATTTCTATTATGTTTCCTTTAAAAATCATTATCCTATTTAAATGGATTAAGTCAATTCTATAGGCATTTATCTTATGATATTGATGGAATTGATACATAGAGGGCAGTAGTACAAGTTGATTGGACTTGAGAACCTCTATTAGCACAGTTAAGTATAAATATTGTCTATATGTAAACCAAAGTACATGCCGAGTGAGATTCTCCGACTTTTTTCACTGTCTGCCCCTCAAGCCTGTGGGAAATGGAATATTTCTTGCCCTATCAGTAAACAAAGGATGCCACAGTCTTCAGCACTTGCAGCCCTCCAATGTGAGCCGGCGGGCCCTGAGGCACTCAGGATATGCAAATACAGAATGCAGGCCCCAGAGAGCTGAGGTGCATATCAAAGGAAGGAATTCAGTGAGCCCATACAAAGAAAAGCGCCGCATTCCTCACCTTGGGAGAGCTGGTTTTCCTTAGTTAACAATCACCTTTTGATGTTCCCCATTACCTGCGCCAGTCCCCTGCCCTGTCCCCTCCCCCCGGTACTTTAGCTCAGGGAGGAAGGAGCGCAGAGGGACTCGGCTGAATAAGGGGCCTGCGCGCCTCGGGAGGAGTTTTCAGCCGCTTTCCCCGCAGTCGGGAGGAGGGGCGCTGACGCTGCAGCCGGACCCTGCGCCTCCCTTGCCCCGTTTCCCCTCAGGACGCTCAGGCCGACCCGCTCCCCACGCCCACCAGGCCTCGCGAGCCAGGCCGAGGGCAGGGGCGAGAGGAGGGACCGAAGTTCCCGGGGACCAGACGCTGGAGGCCGCTCTTTCTGCACAGCAGCGGCGGGTGGCAGCGAAACCCTGCCCCTCAGAAGCTGGTCTTGTGCTGCCGCCCGGGCACCGGACCAGGCGGAGGGTCGGCGCCCACTTACCCGGCCCGCCGTCCCCGCGACTGTCACGGCTTCGGCCGCCGGGGCACCTCCAGAGCCGGCAGCCTCAGTGAGGTGGCCCTCCCCTCGGGCTCCGGGGCAGTTCCGTGACGGCGGAGGGAAGAGACCCCGCCCGAGCCGGGAGTTCCAGCTCTGAGGAAACGCGGGCTCTGTTCAGCGCGCAGTGGGTGGGACCGCTCTGCCCCGAGGCCTTCCGGGAGGGAGCGGGGCGGCGGGGGAGGGAGCCGCCAGGAGCGCAGGGCCCCGTCGGGGGGGTCCTGGAGGGGCGGCCCGGCCTGGGGGCCACGCCCACTGTGGCCGCAGCCCAGGTCTTTTTCCAGGAATCCTACACGAAAAAGTTAGAAAAAGACACAGTCTACAGTAAATATTCACAAATGATTGTTGCTGCTGTGCTCACTATTCTATTAAAGGTGTAAAATCCATAAAACACTTTAAGTTCAAAATTAAATATGAATTTTTACCTTTCTAATTATGTCTCTGATATTCACAGTTGTGGTTAATGAATCAGAGACTGTGGCATCACTAGTTAAAAATGAGCTTGTTAAAAAAATAGAACTCAGGCCCACCGGACCTACTGAATCACAATCTGCACTTTTACAATCTCCCCAGTGTACTTGTGTACCCATGAATAGTTGAAAGGTACATTTCTACCTCGACATGTCTTTTCTGTATGAGAAATACACACACTTTATCCAATTTGATATAAATAAAACACTCAAAAATGCATATGCCTGTGTTGAAACCATCATTTTATCATTTCTTTTCCAGACAAGTATAGTCTCTATACTGGTTTTGTGGATCACATGCCATACTCTTTTCTTGTAGTTAGAAATAAGGTAGAGAAAGTTACTTTGTAAAAAAAAAATATCTATCTATCTATCTATATATATATATATTAGTGGATAATTGAAGACACTCTTCTAAATTAAAAGCAGTTCTCTTAACTTGCTGTTTTCTTCTTGGGTCGCATTATGAACTCTTCCCGTGGCCACATGGCATGTGTACTTTGAATTTCAGGGACTGCTGACATTCCAGGATGTGGCCATAGATTTCTCTCAAGAGGAGTGAGAATGCCTGGACCAAGATCAATGGGAATTGTACAGGGATATGATGTTAGAGAAGTATAGGAACCTGCTCTCCTTGGGTGAGGATACCTTCCTTCCAGAATTCCTTATCCAACCACAGGGTTTGGAGTCCTTCATTTGTAGAATGTCTCCTGAAATCTTCTGCTTCCTACAATAGGGTTTCAGATTGCAACGTTTCAGGAAAGATTGGGAGTTTGTGGGTATAATTTTTCTTATTCTTTTAAAATTGCAGCCTCCCTTTTAATATACTTTGTAACTGCTTGGGATGTGTCTCTATGAACTGTGTACTATATGCTTCTGTTATAGTCCTTACAATATTTTATTGTCTTATTTTCTGTAACCATTTTCCATGGATTCTTTGGGCTTAAGGTATAGTAAAAGGGAGACTGCGATTCTCCCTTTAAAAGGGGACTTATTAAAAGGGGACTTCCCTGGTGATGCAGTGATTAAGAATTCGCCTGCCAATGCAGGGGACCCGCTTCGATCCCCGGCCCGGGAAGATCTCACGTGCCACGGAACAACTAAGCCAGTGGGCCACAACTACTGAGTCTGCACGCCACAACTACTGAAGCCGGTGTGTCTTGAGCCCGTGCGCCATTTATTTTTTGGAGAATAAAACCACTTCTGAGTGATTAAAATTTAGGCCAGCTAGTCAAAATGCTTTATCACCTGTTCTTCTAAAACACTGATCAATGGAACAAGTTTTACTAGGGATAACAGTGTAATTGTATTCTGGAGTTCATATGGGCAATATGGTTTATGACCTTGATGCTGGATCACGACATTTCAATGGTATAACTGCTATTAATTGTCTGTTTGTTCAACGATTAAAGTCTCACGTGATCTGAGCTCAGACTGGAGTCATCCTGGTTGGTTTCTGTCTATTGCAGATTTCTTCCAGTATGAAAGGACAAGAGCAATACGGCTTACTTTACAAAATGTCTTCAAACTAAATGATGATATAATCTACCTTCAATTAATTTATACATACCCTGCTGTAGAACAGGGTTCGTTACGGTGGCAGAGCCCGGTAATTATGTAAAACTGAAACTTTTTCTGCACTGGTTCAAGTCCTCTTCCTAAGAATATGTTTATAATCAACATTCTTTCACAAATTACCCAACTTAATTCACCAGAGCATTCCTCATATTAACTAAATGGAAAATCCTAGGCTATATACAAATCCAGAAAGGGCCAAAAATCATCAGCCCCCATGGATGATCACAACCCATTGCTGAGGCATTCAAATTACTTATTAAAGAACCACTATGTCCATCAACATCATCAATTTATATATTATTGCCCCAGTGCTAGCCTTAACCCTGGCTCTCACAACATGAATTCCTCTTCCCATATCTTATCCACTAATTAATATAAATGTAGGCATATTATTTCTATTAGCCATATCACACCTAGCCATTTATTCCATCCTCAGATCTGGATGAACTTCACATTCAAAATACTCACTCACTGGAGCTCTAGGAACAAGAGCACAGACAATCATCTCATATGAAGTAATGTAGCAGTTATTCCATTCTCAGTCTTACAGATAAATGGATCATTTACACTTTCAACAGTAATTATTACACAAGAACACCTATGACTAATTTTCTCCTGACCCCTACCCAGAATTTGATTATCTCCGCAGTAGCAGAAATCCAATGAAGCCCCACTTGATTTAACAGAAGTAGAATCAAAACCCGTATATGTCTTCAATGTAGAAAATGTAGCAGGCCCATTCACCCCGTCCCTCCTAGAGAATGTGTCAATTTCCCTATAATAAACATTTCCACAGCAATCTATTTTTAGGAGCATTCGACAATCCCTAGGTGCCAGAATTATATACAGCCCAAGTCATCATGAAAACACATCTAACAATCTCCTTTCTATGAATTTGAGCCTCCCACCTACAATTTTGATATGATCAACGCATACGTCTCTTATAAAAAGTTTTTTTACGACTAACATTAACCCTATGTATATGAGAGTTTTCACTACGTGTCATCATACCAGGCAACCCACCACAAATTTAAGAAATATGTCTGACAAAAGAGTTACTTTGATAGAGTAAATCACAGAGGTTTCAATGCTCTTATTCCTGGAATTGAATTCTTCCTAATAATTTTACATTCTCCATGCTACGTACCACATTACACCACATGCTATATAGTAAAGTTCTCTAAGTAAGCTTCAGGCCCATACCCCCAAAATATTTTTGTATATCCTCCCTGTGCTAATAAACTCTCATTGTTTTTACCAACATTCCACTGACCATTTTCTCAGGAAATATAATTGTATAACAAGCTCACACTGGTTAATGGTATCCCCATTCTAATAAAAAACATGAACCCATAAGCTACAGAAGCATCCAACAAATATTTCCTAAAACAGTCCACCGCATCAATACTACTTATAATGGCTATTATCATTAATCTAATATACTCTGGTCAAAGAGCACAATGAATAACAAAAATCTTTAATCCAGCAGCATCCACCCTCATGACAATCGCCCTTGTCACAAAAGTAGGACTTTCCCCATTTCACTTCTGAGTGCCTGAAGTCACACAAGGCATCCCATGAACAGCAGACCTGATGCTATCAACATGAAAAAATTGCACCCCTATCAGTTTTATACCACATGTCACCATCCATCAACCTAAATATACTATTAATCATAGTGATATTATAAATCATAGCTGGAGGCTGAGGCAGACTTCGCCATACTCACCTGGAAAATATTTCACCCTCCTCATCAATTGCCCATATAGGATGAATAACAGCTATTATAATGTATATTCAGATTATAACAATCCTAAACATACTAATTTATATCATAACAAGACTATCTTCTTCTTATTTATGCCCAGATCATGTACTACAAGAGTATCATTATCACACACATGAGATAAAACACCTCCCATCACAATCATTTCCCTCACCATTATAGTATCATTAGGACATCGCCCATCACTATCAGGGTTTCTACCCAAATGAATAATTATCCAAGAGATAACAAAAATGACAACATCATTCTACCAACACTAATAGCCATCATAGCAGTCCTCAGCATACATTTCTACTTGCAGCTAACATACTCCACATCACTAACTCTATTCCCTTCATTAAACAACACAAACACAAAACAATTTGAACATACAAAGAAATAACCTTCCTATCATTACCAATCACAATACCCACACGATTACTACACACAACACCCATTCTATCGGTGCTGGACTAGGAATTTAGGTTAGTTCAGACCAAGAGCTTTCAAAACCCTAAACAAGTGAAATTTACTTAATTCCTAAAAATAAGGATTGCAAGACTTTATTCTACATCAATTGAATGTAAAGCAAACACAGTATTTAAGCCAAATCTTTACGAGATTGATGAGTTTTAACCCCAGGAAACTTTAGTTAACAGGCAAATCCTCTAGTCAACTGGCTTCAGTCTACTTCTTCTTCATTTGAGAAAGAAAAAAAGAAAAAAAAGGCAGGAAAATCACTGGCAGAATTGAAGCTGCTTCTCTGAAGTTACAATTCAATTTGTTGATTCACCACAGGGTTTGCCAGAAAGAGGGCTCAATCTCTGTCTTTAGATTTACAGTCTGATGCTAACTCAGTCATTTTACCTCTGTTCATACACTGCTGATTCTTTTCAACCAATCACAAAGATATTGGCATTTTATATTTCCTATTTGGTGCTTGAGCTGGAGTAGCAGGCAGCACCTTAATTATATTAATCCAGGCTGAGCTATGCTGACCTGGACCGCTACTTGGAGATGCCCAAATCTGTAAGGTAGTCATAACAGTCCCTGCACTTGTAATAATTTTCTTTATAGCTGTACCCGTTATGATTGCAGGCTTTGAAAACTGACTTGGGCCACTAATAACTCAGACACCTGAAGTAGCATTTCCCCCAATAAATCATATAAACTTTTGACTACTTCCCCCATCATTCTTACTCCTACTCATATCACCAATAGTAGAAGCTGGTTCTGGTACCAGTGGAACCGTGTATTCAGCTCTAGCCTGCAATCTGGCCCATGCAGGAGCCTCTGTCGACCTAACTGTTTTCTCCTTACATTCAGCAGGTGTCTCCTCAATTCCTGGTATTATTACTTTTATTACTATAGTCTTTAATACAAAACCAGCAGTCATATCCCAATACCAAACACCATTATTTGTTTAATCTTCCCCAACTATAGCCATATTACTATAATTACCAATCTCAGTCCAAGCAGCCAGAATTGCCATGCTGTTAAGAGATAGAAATCTAAACACTACTTTCTTTGACCCTGCAGGAGGAGACCGAATCCTATACCAACACCTATTTTGATACTTCGCTCACCCTGAAGTCTGTATTCATGGCCTAACAGGGTTTGTTATAAACTCACATATCATTACATACTATTTAGGACAAAAATTGCCTTTCAGCTATCTGGGAATAGTATGAGTCATGCCCACTGGTTTTTTAGGAGTTCTCTTGTGGGCCCATCATATGTTTACCATAGGGATAGCTGTGGACTCAGGAGGATACTTTGCATCAGCTACCGTAATTACTTCTATCCCTACAGGAGTAAAAGTATCTAGCTGATTAGCAACTCTTTATTTAATGTTTCTTTTTCTTTTCATTTTTTTTTTTTTTTTTGGCTGAGTTGGGTCTTGGTTGCTGCGCATGGGCTTTCTCTGGTTGCGGTGAGCGGCAGCTACTCTTCGTTGCGGTGTGCGGTCCTTTCATTGCAGTGGCTTCCCTTGTTGCAGAGCACGGCCTCTAGGTGCGTGGGCTTCAGTAGTTGTGGCTTGCGGGCTCTAGAGGGCAGGCTCAGTAGTTGTGGCACACGGGCTTTTTGCTCCGCGGCATGTGGAATCTTCCCAGACAAGGGCTCGAACCCGTGTCCCCTGCATTGGCAGGCAAATTCTTAACCACTGCGTCACCAGGGAAGTCCCTGGTTAGCAACTGTTCACGGAGGTAATACTATATGACCTTCCACTATATTATGAGTTTTAGGCTTTAGTTTTTCTTCTTACAGTAGGTGGTTAGACAAGAATCATCTTAGCCAACTCATCCCCAGACATTGTCCTCCAGGATACATACTATGTAGTAGCACACTTCCATGACCTAATGTCCATGGGAGCAGTCTTCACTATTATAGGAGGCTTCCTACACTGATTCCCACTATTCTCAGGTTATACTGTTAGCTCAGCATGAGCAAAAATTCACTTCACAAGTATATTTGTAGTAGTAAATATGTCTTCCTGCAGCATTTTCGTGGCCTCTCAGGGATGTCACTATGTTAGTCTGAGTACCCTGAGGCACACACAACATGAAATATTTTGTCTTTAGGCTCATTCATCTCAGTAGCAGCAGTAATGCTAATAATCTTCATACTTTGAAAAGCATTTGTGTCTAAACAAGAAGTCTTAGCAGTGGAAATTGCTACTCCTAACCTAGAATGGTTACACGGATGTCCGCCACCATATCCTATGTTTCAAGATCCTACCTACGTAAATGTAAAATAAGGAAGGACTCAAGTCCTTTTCAACCAGTTTCAAGCCAACACCATAACAATTATGTCTTCCTCAATAAATGAGATAAAAGTAAAAAGTGATGTAGCTTTGTCAAAGTTAAATGATAGGCTAAAATCCTGTATATCACTAAGGCATATCAATTTCATCTAGGCTCTCAAGATACAACATCACCGATTATGGAAGAACTTTTACATTTTCATCATCACACATTAATAGTGATTTTTAAAATAAGTTCTCTAGTCCTCTATATCATTTCACTAATATTGACATCTAAACTCATATGCATACAATAGATGCACAGGTAGAGAAAATGTGAACAATTTACTAGCTATTATTGTAATCTTAATTGCCCTATCATCATTGTGAATGCTTTACATGATACATGAAATCAATAACTCTTCCCAAACCATAAAAAAACTATGGGTCAGTAATGATACTGAAGCTACAAATACACAGATTATGAAGATTTAAATGTTGACTCCTCTGTAATCCCCACATCAGAGCTAAAACCAGGAGAATAATGACTAATAGAAGTCAACAACCGAGTAGTTAGGGATAGTCATTGAATATTAGTTTCATCTGAAATTGTTGTACACTCCGGAGTTGTTCCTTCTCAGGCCTAAAAGGAGCTGCTATCCCAGGACGCCTAACTTAAAGAATCCTAATATCAACAGGACCAGGCCTATGTTGTGGACAAGAGAGCTCGTTTTCCTGAGTTCAAAGACAGGACAGAGGGATATGGCTGAGATATGGTGTGAATCTGGAGCCCATGGGGAGGCACTCTCCAAGCTTCAGTATAGAAATGGGGCCTCTAGGGTCCCAGGCCACCCACCACGCCGTCTCGAGCAGGATCTGGGCAACATTCCCTGTCAGTGATGAGGCAGCCCTAGCACTTGTCACGCCCCGATGTCGTGTCCTATGTGGGCCCCATGCTCTTGGGACCACACCCCACACTCTGCAGGTCCATGCTACAGGGTCCTTCATGCCTCAGGAGTAGAGACCACACAGCAAGCAGTTCCCTCCCCGACCAGCAGGAGGAGGGGAGGAGAGCAGGGGCACCAGGGGAATCTCACTCAGACAACAACACCCCAGCGGTGCCAGCGGGGACAGTGAGGATGCAGATGAGGCACAGACCAAGAGATGGGACCAGAGGACCCAAAAGGCAGCTGGTCAGGTCCTGGCTCACCTGTACCCCGGACACCTTTGTCCCGCATACACCCCCTTCCTCATACACCCTCTCCTTAAATGCATAGTCTTCAGATGCAAACAGGCAGAGCTTCAGACTGAAAGTCAGCTCTTCCAAAATGACCCGTCAGCAAACACTGCAGGATTCCACTCCAGTGGGTGCCCTGGAGTCGACAACTCAGGGACTGAAGTGGATATCGGTGCCAGGGGCAGTGGGAGGGAATGGGGAATGAGACTTTCATGGTTGTGGAATTTTGGTTTTGCAAGATGAAAAGTTCTAGGGATGGTGGTGATGGCTCCACGAGAAAGTGAATATATCTGATGCCTCAGAAACGTGCACTTAAAATGGTGATGATGGTAAAGGGTATGTGACGTGTGTTTTATTTCACTTAAAATACATTCTTAAAATAATGTCTTGTTAATTGAGATTCCATTTCGACTCCCCTTCATCACAAATGTCGGAGGCCCGGACACAGTCCCCTACCTTAGGGGCCATCACGGTACCCTCACAGAGCACGGGGGAGACCATTCTTAGGGGGGGCTAGTCTGTGCTCACCTGACCTCTGTCCAGGGGGACCCAGGCAGTGGTGACCCCCATAGATTAGACATATGATATGCTATAGTATTAATATGATACCACCAAGTGTTGTCACTCACCGGAACACAGAGCAGCAACCCACTCAAACATGCCTGGCCTCATATGATTGTGACAAGATTAAGAGAAGAAAAGGAACCACAGGTTAATCAGGACAACACCCTTAATGCAGAGGTTGGAAATCTCAAAGGGGACAGGACACACTGCAGGCAAAGAGCACATATGCGGTCTCCCCATACATGTGAGCCTGACCCATGCAGGTATGGTGAGACCCACACAGTCCCCGCACCCTATACCTGGGGCCACACATCCACACTCACCAGGGTGACCCACCTCCCCAGACCCCTCCACCTGGGTCACATGTCCACAGTCCCAGGGTGACCTCACCTCCCCAGACCCTGCACCTGGGGTCACACGTCCCCTTGGTCAGGACACCATGGCTCTGCAGGGGGCTCCCCCAATGTGGAAACAAGCTGGGTCCCTGGGACCTCCTGGGATGGGAAAAAGTGTCAGGCGGGTCTCCTTTCCCCACACTTGTCCCAGAGGAGTCCTCCTCTTCTCACTTTGGTTCTGTGTGATTTTAACTGTTTTTAAAGCTTTCATACTAGAGTTGAACACACGACCTTGGTGCTGGCATGCTCAGTCCTTTCTCGTCTCACTTACATGTTGAGAAAACTCACAGGACAGCAGGGCTGAAAGCCGAGGGGCAGCTCTGGACTCTGCTGAGTAGGGACGGTAGACTGGAGGGAGAGCTCAGCAGCAGCCTCAGCTGTCACCCATCGGCCTTTTGCCCGATCTGCGTGCCCTGCAATCAATTCACCAGCTAAACCTGCTTCCCTATGCACCATGCACGTGCTGGTAAATTGGAATTATTGCCAGGTAGTCCTCCTGAGGATTCTCCATGAGCCCCAGGGAAGGTGAACCTTGCAGGGATTAAGACTAAGGCCCCGACCATAGCACTGACCCTTGGGAGGACCAGGTCACCACACTCAGAAGAGAGGCTGTTACGTAGACAAGCCCACCTCAGCTCCAGACCCCAGACATCTAAGCACTGACATTCAGATGCAGGCACGGAGCTTCCCAGTACTGAGGCCAGGCCGGGTCTCTACCCAGGTCCCCATAGTCCTAGCGTACACAGAGCATGGTCAGGTCTAAATCTTCTTATTATAGACAACACATGGTCAGCTCTAAACATAATCAGTAGACAGGACATGCAGAGGTCTAAATCTACCATGTAGACAGAACTTGATCATGTTTAAACTAGCTTAGGGCTGATCTCATAGGAGGTACAGATCACACACATGGGTCTCTCATCTTTGGACACCCACATCAGGAAACTGAACAAAATCTTTGTCATTAAACATTTCAACAGGCAAAACAGAAATGTTCCCAATTTCTCTGGCCACCTGATGGTCAGGATCCACGGGCGAGCCACGAACTTCTTAGAGTGCAGCCCAGTCTGCTGCCAGGACAGACAAGAAGTGGCCTGATTCCAGCCTCCCAGGCTTCCAGAAGGAGGCGGCCACACTGGAAGCCCAGGCAGGAGAGTCCTGCATGGTCCGGGCCGGGAGATCCGGTCTGTCCATTCGGCTGGCCGATTCCGGGCGGGGCGCTCAGGGCCGCTGAGAGCCCTGCACTCAGGTCCTGCTTCCCTGCAGCGTGTGCGTGTGCGTGTGCGTGTGCGTGTGCGTGTGCGTGCGCGTGTGTGTGTGTGTGTGTGTGTGTGTGTGTAGAGGGGGCGGTGGCTGACGGCTCCCATGGCTCCCGTCCCGGGCACCGCGCTGTCTTCAAGGGGAGGCACGGGGAGAGGTAGGGGCACAGAAGCCGTTGGAGAGGAGAACCCACCGCGGAACTCCTTGCACACTGGCTCGCCCCATCAGGAAACCCGCCTGCCCATCGTGGGCCGCATGTCACCCCCAAGCCCCCCACCCCCGAGGGCAGGGTGCCTGCTCTTTCAACAGCACAGGGTCTCACATGAAGGAGACCCAGTGGGGACTGTCACACACCCCCCCACTCCTGATGCTGTGTTTGGGGAGAATGAACCCCCTTGACTGGGCGATGGGACCCTGTGTGGAAAGAGGTGGCGGCCCCATCCAAATCGGGGCCTGGCTGAGAGATGGGAACACAGGAGCCAAGTGCAGGGCCTGGAGGCCAGGCCAACAGGAGGGGCACCCCCAGCCTTGGCCGGGCTCTCCAACGGTGACATTGTTGCTTTAGGGGACCTGGGGCAGGTGACTGAATGTAAAGGGAGTCTAAACTGGACCCTGAATGGGGCTTAAAGAAGGTGTGAAGGATGTTACTGAGACAGTGACAGTCATTGGAAGACACACTCTGTGTCAGGATATCCTGCTCCATCCATTTAAATCCCTGAGATCTGTGACCTTTACGTGGCTACGCAGGATTGTTAGAGCAGCTGCGTGCGGATATATCTGGGGCACAATTCAGTCTGCAACCAACTTGCAAGTGGTTCCAGCAAACACACAGGTGTGCGCACAGGCAGGCACAGCACACACACAAACATATGCATGTGCACAGCACAACTATATTCACACACT
Organism: Balaenoptera borealis; assembly: GCF_965194805.1. Taxonomy (NCBI): domain Eukaryota; kingdom Metazoa; phylum Chordata; class Mammalia; order Artiodactyla; family Balaenopteridae; genus Balaenoptera; species Balaenoptera borealis. The sequence goes on along the minus strand of NW_028121892.1, from coordinate 13,095 downwards.
AGCATGTGAACACACATGCATGCATATGCCCATGCACACACTAATGTGTGCAAGTGCACATACCTATGCACATGCACAGCATATGTATGCAAACAGGCACATGCACACGCATAGCACACACACAGGGAATAAAGTGAATCCGTAAAGCATTAATTCCTGAACACAAGTGAAGCTGACATGTATTTTTCCCTTTTCTTAGCCTTGATGTTTTTCACAACAAAAAGTTTAAGAAAAAAGTTAATGGCAAATGACTTTTGATTCATAGGACTTTCTGATGTTATTCCACAAATATTATGACAGGAGAAATGAATGTAGCTATTACATGTGTCCACTAATGGATGAATGGAGAAGAGAAACACGGTCCATCAATACAAGGGAATGCTATTCAGCCTAAAAAGGAAGGCAATTCTGACACAGGCTGCAGCAGGGATGAACCTTGAGGGCATTATGCTCAGTGATGTAAGCTAGACACAAAAAAACAAAGAGTGCTTGATCCACTCATACAAGGCCCCTAGAGCAGTCGGAAACCTAGAGACATAAAGTAGGATGTTGAGTGCCAGGGGCTGAGGGAGGGACAATGGGGAGTGAGTGTTTAATGGGGACTGTTTCAATTTTGCAAGATGAAAAAGTTCTGGAGGATGATGGTGGTCAGGTTTGCACAACAGTGTGAATTACTTCTTGACCCTGAAATGTGCACTTAAAAATGGTTAAGATAGTAAATTTTATGTTATGTATATCTGACCACAATTTTTTAAACTTTTTAAAAAACAACAGGAAATAGTCCATGAATACCACAAGATGCACAACTTCACTAACAACAGAGGGATTAAAGCCATAAGAAAAATACTGTGCGTACACCTACCAGAATGGCAGACATGAAAGACATAGTATCAAATATCAGCCGGATGTGGAGCAATGGAAAGCCTGGTACGCAACGGGGGGATGCAACCACTTCTGAAACAATCGGGCCTCAGATAGCGAAGTCCCTGCACAGAGACCCACAGTGCTCCTCCCAGTTGAACACAAACCCACCAGCCCTGCACCAGGACACACGGACATGGACTCGCAGCCACAGGAGCCAAACCTGAAAGAACCTGAAGGCCATCACAGGCGGATGCAGAAATGAACCAAGCACGCTCCTATGAAGGAATATTCCACAGCAATGGAGTACATTTTGTTTAAAGGCAGTAAAACTATAAAAATTACTTTTTAAAAAAACTATATTTACACGATGAAAGAATCTATAATTCTGGCACCTAGGGATTGTCGAATGCTCCTAAAAATAGATTGCTGTGGAAATGTTTATTATAGGGAAATTGACATATTGTCTAGGAGGGACAGGGTGAATGGGCCTGCTACATTTTCTACATTGAAGACATATACGGGTTTTGATTCTACTTCTGTTAAATCAAGTGGGGCTTCATTGGATTTCTGCTACTGCGGAGATAATCAAATTCTGGGTAGGGGTCAGGAGAAAATTAGTCATAGGTGTTCTTGTGTAATAATTACTGTTGAAAGTGTAAATGATCCATTTATCTGTAAGACTGAGAATGGAATAACTGCTACATTACTTCATATGAGATGATTGTCTGTGCTCTTGTTCCTAGAGCTCCAGTGAGTGAGTATTTTGAATGTGAAGTTCATCCAGATCTGAGGATGGAATAAATGGCTAGGTGTGATATGGCTAATAGAAATAATATGCCTACATTTATATTAATTAGTGGATAAGATATGGGAAGAGGAATTCATGTTGTGAGAGCCAGGGTTAAGGCTAGCACTGGGGCAATAATATATAAATTGATGATGTTGATGGACATAGTGGTTCTTTAATAAGTAATTTGAATGCCTCAGCAATGGGTTGTGATCATCCATGGGGGCTGATGATTTTTGGCCCTTTCTGGATTTGTATATAGCCTAGGATTTTCCATTTAGTTAATATGAGGAATGCTCTGGTGAATTAAGTTGGGTAATTTGTGAAAGAATGTTGATTATAAACATATTCTTAGGAAGAGGACTTGAACCAGTGCAGAAAAAGTTTCAGTTTTACATAATTACCGGGCTCTGCCACCGTAACGAACCCTGTTCTACAGCAGGGTATGTATAAATTAATTGAAGGTAGATTATATCATCATTTAGTTTGAAGACATTTTGTAAAGTAAGCCGTATTGCTCTTGTCCTTTCATACTGGAAGAAATCTGCAATAGACAGAAACCAACCAGGATGACTCCAGTCTGAGCTCAGATCACGTGAGACTTTAATCGTTGAACAAACAGACAATTAATAGCAGTTATACCATTGAAATGTCGTGATCCAGCATCAAGGTCATAAACCATATTGCCCATATGAACTCCAGAATACAATTACACTGTTATCCCTAGTAAAACTTGTTCCATTGATCAGTGTTTTAGAAGAACAGGTGATAAAGCATTTTGACTAGCTGGCCTAAATTTTAATCACTCAGAAGTGGTTTTATTCTCCAAAAAATAAATGGCGCACGGGCTCAAGACACACCGGCTTCAGTAGTTGTGGCGTGCAGACTCAGTAGTTGTGGCCCACTGGCTTAGTTGTTCCGTGGCACGTGAGATCTTCCCGGGCCGGGGATCGAAGCGGGTCCCCTGCATTGGCAGGCGAATTCTTAATCACTGCATCACCAGGGAAGTCCCCTTTTAATAAGTCCCCTTTTAAAGGGAGAATCGCAGTCTCCCTTTTACTATACCTTAAGCCCAAAGAATCCATGGAAAATGGTTACAGAAAATAAGACAATAAAATATTGTAAGGACTATAACAGAAGCATATAGTACACAGTTCATAGAGACACATCCCAAGCAGTTACAAAGTATATTAAAAGGGAGGCTGCAATTTTAAAAGAATAAGAAAAATTATACCCACAAACTCCCAATCTTTCCTGAAACGTTGCAATCTGAAACCCTATTGTAGGAAGCAGAAGATTTCAGGAGACATTCTACAAATGAAGGACTCCAAACCCTGTGGTTGGATAAGGAATTCTGGAAGGAAGGTATCCTCACCCAAGGAGAGCAGGTTCCTATACTTCTCTAACATCATATCCCTGTACAATTCCCATTGATCTTGGTCCAGGCATTCTCACTCCTCTTGAGAGAAATCTATGGCCACATCCTGGAATGTCAGCAGTCCCTGAAATTCAAAGTACACATGCCATGTGGCCACGGGAAGAGTTCATAATGCGACCCAAGAAGAAAACAGCAAGTTAAGAGAACTGCTTTTAATTTAGAAGAGTGTCTTCAATTATCCACTAATATATATATATATAGATAGATAGATAGATATTTTTTTTTTACAAAGTAACTTTCTCTACCTTATTTCTAACTACAAGAAAAGAGTATGGCATGTGATCCACAAAACCAGTATAGAGACTATACTTGTCTGGAAAAGAAATGATAAAATGATGGTTTCAACACAGGCATATGCATTTTTGAGTGTTTTATTTATATCAAATTGGATAAAGTGTGTGTATTTCTCATACAGAAAAGACATGTCGAGGTAGAAATGTACCTTTCAACTATTCATGGGTACACAAGTACACTGGGGAGATTGTAAAAGTGCAGATTGTGATTCAGTAGGTCCGGTGGGCCTGAGTTCTATTTTTTTAACAAGCTCATTTTTAACTAGTGATGCCACAGTCTCTGATTCATTAACCACAACTGTGAATATCAGAGACATAATTAGAAAGGTAAAAATTCATATTTAATTTTGAACTTAAAGTGTTTTATGGATTTTACACCTTTAATAGAATAGTGAGCACAGCAGCAACAATCATTTGTGAATATTTACTGTAGACTGTGTCTTTTTCTAACTTTTTCGTGTAGGATTCCTGGAAAAAGACCTGGGCTGCGGCCACAGTGGGCGTGGCCCCCAGGCCGGGCCGCCCCTCCAGGACCCCCCCGACGGGGCCCTGCGCTCCTGGCGGCTCCCTCCCCCGCCGCCCCGCTCCCTCCCGGAAGGCCTCGGGGCAGAGCGGTCCCACCCACTGCGCGCTGAACAGAGCCCGCGTTTCCTCAGAGCTGGAACTCCCGGCTCGGGCGGGGTCTCTTCCCTCCGCCGTCACGGAACTGCCCCGGAGCCCGAGGGGAGGGCCACCTCACTGAGGCTGCCGGCTCTGGAGGTGCCCCGGCGGCCGAAGCCGTGACAGTCGCGGGGACGGCGGGCCGGGTAAGTGGGCGCCGACCCTCCGCCTGGTCCGGTGCCCGGGCGGCAGCACAAGACCAGCTTCTGAGGGGCAGGGTTTCGCTGCCACCCGCCGCTGCTGTGCAGAAAGAGCGGCCTCCAGCGTCTGGTCCCCGGGAACTTCGGTCCCTCCTCTCGCCCCTGCCCTCGGCCTGGCTCGCGAGGCCTGGTGGGCGTGGGGAGCGGGTCGGCCTGAGCGTCCTGAGGGGAAACGGGGCAAGGGAGGCGCAGGGTCCGGCTGCAGCGTCAGCGCCCCTCCTCCCGACTGCGGGGAAAGCGGCTGAAAACTCCTCCCGAGGCGCGCAGGCCCCTTATTCAGCCGAGTCCCTCTGCGCTCCTTCCTCCCTGAGCTAAAGTACCGGGGGGAGGGGACAGGGCAGGGGACTGGCGCAGGTAATGGGGAACATCAAAAGGTGATTGTTAACTAAGGAAAACCAGCTCTCCCAAGGTGAGGAATGCGGCGCTTTTCTTTGTATGGGCTCACTGAATTCCTTCCTTTGATATGCACCTCAGCTCTCTGGGGCCTGCATTCTGTATTTGCATATCCTGAGTGCCTCAGGGCCCGCCGGCTCACATTGGAGGGCTGCAAGTGCTGAAGACTGTGGCATCCTTTGTTTACTGATAGGGCAAGAAATATTCCATTTCCCACAGGCTTGAGGGGCAGACAGTGAAAAAAGTCGGAGAATCTCACTCGGCATGTACTTTGGTTTACATATAGACAATATTTATACTTAACTGTGCTAATAGAGGTTCTCAAGTCCAATCAACTTGTACTACTGCCCTCTATGTATCAATTCCATCAATATCATAAGATAAATGCCTATAGAATTGACTTAATCCATTTAAATAGGATAATGATTTTTAAAGGAAACATAATAGAAATATAACAACAAAACCTTTACCACTAAAGGCTGGGTCTGGAACAACCTAAATAAATGTTCCATTGTTAAAATATTGAAAGATGTATTCAATAGAAATATCAACAAAAATGGCAAATAATAAGGGTAGCAGAATGTTGAAATGTTCTATCTTTATCATTAAAGTGGCAGAAAATCATTTATTAGTAGGCACTGGGGGCAGAAGATGCCTGATTTTATACCTTTGTCATATTTGTGCAGTTGTTTCAACAAGTAACTTAAAGACAAAATGGAAAAACAAGGAGGTTTGTGCCTGAGATCATGTTGATGTGAAACCAGGGATGGCCACCTTGTGCCAGGTGAGTTAAGTTTACCTGGCAGGTAGACCGCAGAGCTCCTGGGAAGCAAGGGTTGGAATTTTTCTGCTGGGTGCCCCTTAGGTTCTGTGACTTGACTGACTGACTGTGAGTCATGTTTCGGGAAAGACCTGATCACAGGAAAAGGGTGGGAATAGAGTGCTTTGGGGAGCAGCTAACAACATTCATCACAGCTCACGGCCTGAATGAATTTTAAAGAAACAGGAAAACAAATGCTTCTTATGGAATCAGAGAATGTGAGGGCTGGACAATCCCAGAAAATGAGGAACACCCATCCCATTTTCCAGATGACAAAACAGAGGTCCAGCAAGGTGAAATCCCTCACCCAAGTTGCACCCGTCTCTCCTCCCCACTACGTGGTTCATGAAAGCAGGACTCTTCCTGTCTTGATCACTGCTGAACCCCAAAAAGGGCCAGGCATCTAGGAGCTGCTCCAAAAATTTGGGTTGACTGTAGGAACAATGCTATTTCTTTCTTTCTCACTCTTATTCAGGATTGTGCCAAGAACTCCCCAGGTTGCAATGTAATTCGATAAATGTAAATATTAATTGAGTTTTGTTGTGATGAGGACTTAGGCTTTGAAGGTAACAGACTTGGTTCAGATCTTGGTTCTGCCACTCCATAGCTGTTTGGCTTTGGGAAAATTACTAAACCTCTCTGAGATTATTTCCTCCTTTGTAAAGTGGGGATAAATCTATCTGAGCCAGCAGAGCACCTGCATGAGAGATGTGCACTAAATATTGGTCTTTCTCACTCTCCTACGCCATCTCTCTGTTCTTCCCAGAGAAGCTGTACAGAAGGATATAGTACTTTTTTTTTTTAAATAGTTAACTAATTAATTAATTAATTTGTTTTTGGCTGCGTTGGGTCTTCGTTGCTATGCGCAGGCTTTCTCTAGTTGCGGCAAGCGGGGGCTACTCTTTGTTGCGGTGCGCGGGCTTCTCATTGCGGTGGCTTCTCTTGCTGCGCTTGTTGTGGAGCACCGGTTCTAGGCGCGCGGGCTTCAGTAGTTGTGGTCTGCAGGCTCAGTAGTTGTGGCCCATGGGCTTAGCTGCTCCGCGGCATGTGGGATCTTCCCTGACCAGGGCTCGAACCCATGTCCCCTGCCTTGGCAGGCAGATTCTTAACCACTGCCCCACCAGGGAAGTCCGATATAGTACTTTTTAAAGAGGGGTTTGAATTTATTTCAGATTGTGTACATTTTTCTTGTAGGAAAGATTATTCCACTATAGAAACATAAACACGCAAAACCACTCCAAATGCAGTATTCTATGGTTTAGATATTATCAGTCACATTTCACAAGTAATTGGGCAAATGCCAAAGCACTAGTTACAGGGGCGTAAGAAGACTCAAATCTGGGGTGACCCCACCCCAATTTCAAGAGCAGGGTGTGCTTTTCAAATCCATGTTTCATCTGGTCTTTGTTTCTCATCCATCCTCTGTGTCTGCCTTTCTCAAGAAGGCTCAGATCCTCGGCTTTCACACCCTCCCGGCTGGCTGTGCCCCAGCTCCCTGCCTGGAACCTCTGCGTGCCTGGGTGTGCCTGCTCCCCCTGTGCATCAGCAGCTTTGCCAGGGAGCTGCTGTATCGTGCACTGCTTGCTGTACCCAGAGTACCTGGACCCTTCTGGTACATGAAGTGTACCCTTCTCACCATGTGTGCAGCCCATCCCCTTACCTTATATCCTGCCTCTAAGCCAGGCTTGGGGTGACTACAGTGTGCATTCAGCTGTGTGAGGTGCTGGGATCAAAGTGAAGTTCCCAACTTTTGAAGTGGCAGGCTTGAGGGGCACACAGTGATTTAAAGTCGGGTCACCTGACTTAAAGGGGGGACTGATTGATTTAAAGCCAAGGCAGCTGACTTAAAGCCTGCGTCCCTCAGCTGCAGGATGAGACCAACTTTGGCGGTGCACGGGTTCGCTCCAAGCCAGCACTGCTGCTCAGGAAGAGATTCCAGTAGCGCCTTTGTGCAGGGGGACTTGGTCCGTTGTCTTGCCCCTGCCCTCAGAGGGGGGCCACCTGCTCTTCTGGAGAATCAGGGAGGGGGAAGTGCAGAGTCCCGTCTGGAGTTGCGGCACCGCTTGTCTGATGGCAGGGAAAGGGGGACAGGGCTGTGTGGTGTCCTGGGGCTGGACTCACCAGGTCGACTCAGCCTCTCAGCCTCCTAACCTCCCCCACACACACTCCGCAAGAGTTTCCAATAATATGTAATTGCGCCTTAGGTTCTCGGTCTTCAAACTCATCCCCAGGCTCCCAGGTCCCTTGATTCAGCCAATTCCTCTGTGCTCTTTCTTCTATTAGATACAGTCCCAGAGAGAGGGGCTGGGGGATGGGACTGGTGGGATGCCGGCAGCACTGGCCTCAGCTGACTAAAGAGATCCGGGGCCTGCGCTATCACACATGTGCGAGGACCCTTAAGGAGGAATCGAGGGGGCCAGTTAGAGGCAGTCCTTGCTGCCTCAAGTGAGTATGGATCACCGTCGGGTGGGGAGCACGCTGACCCCTGAGAAGTACTGTTAGGAGGATGTGTTCCTCCCTCGGCTTCAAGGACGTGGGTGGGCTTCAGGGCTCCAGTTCCCCTCCAGGCCTCCAGGTCCGACTGCACCGCAGCGGCCTTGCAGACCCGCTTTCCTGTCCCAGAACTTGCCAGGCTCCAGGAAGAATCCAGACAGCAGAGATGGTGCCTGAGGGCTCCAGCTTGAAAAGTGCTGTCCCTGGGGACCCAACAGTGGAGGGAGGAAGGGTGAAGGGTGTGGGGGGGTGGGGTCGGGAGGGGTGGCTGCCCTGGGAGACGTTGAGAGAGAAATATCGCCCCCCACACCCCCTGCCCCTGCAACTGACCCATTGATGCCATAGGATCTCAGGGCCTTTTAGTCAGAGATGCCTCTGCTTCTTTACTCCTGTGTTCAAAACTATGCAAAACCAACTCTTCATCCTCTTGCTGCCTTGCCAGGGCTTTTAAAGCACTGTTCTTTTGAAGCACTCGTTCCCTAAACTGCAGTTTGGAGCTGTCCCAGCTATTTAAAAGTGTTCTCCTTAAACTGAGACTAAATCCTACTCTTTTGGAAAAACGGCCTTCACTTCACTGGAGATCGTCTTTTCTGCCCATTCCTTCCTTCTACTGCTCTCTTAAGAACCCCTGTGCTCAAAGAGCTTGGTGATTTATTTTTTGCTTGATGTCAAAAAGAAACCTTCCCCATGCACCCCAAAAAGCTTTCCTGGAACATAGGTGTTTCACAACCATGACAGTGTTTTGCAGTTAGTATACACTGTGTAGAGTGCCTAGCAATCCCTCCAAGAGCCAGAGGTGAGCAGACCTTTACTTATTTGATTGGATGCCCTTCAAGTTTAGGAAGGTCCCATTCTTATGACCCAGCAGGTAAGACAGAGCCCTGGATGGCTGTGGCTGTGATTAGATAACTTCTGATGATTTTATTTCCCTTACTGAGCTGCTGCTTCTAGGTTAAATTCGTTTTATTACCTGTCCATTTTTAAAGAAAGGCTGACAAAGTCACTGGAATAGGTCAGGAGTCTGAACTCAGGGTTGGTCAAAGGTACTCACAGGGAGGAAGGTGGATAAAAATAGGTGGGTAAAATAGGAGGGTTGGCAAGTACAGCCAGGACACCCGTGTTCATCATGCATACTAATAAAGGCCAGAATCTCCTCATTTATCTCTGGTGGGAAGTTCTGATGGTTTCACAGGATCAGACTCAAATCATATTCAAACTAGGGGATTTCCCTGAGCATAAAAGGAAGTATCCGTCCCTAGCAGGAGTCGCTGCAGAGGAATAAAGACGTAGATGTAGAGAACGGACCTGAGGACACAGGGAGGGGGAAGGGTAAGCTGGGATGAAGTGAGAGAGTGGCATGGACATATATACACTACCAAAGGTGAAATGGATAGCTATTGGGAAGCAGCTGCATATAGCACAGGGAGATCAGCTCAGTGCTTTGTGACCACCTAGAGGGGTGGGATAGGGAAGGTGGGAGGGAGACACAAGAGGGAGAGGATATGGGGATATATGTATACGAATAGTTGATTCACTTTGTTATACAGCAGAAGATAACACAACAAGGTAAAGCAGTTATACTCCAATAAAGATGTTAACAACAACAACAACAAAAAACCCCCAAATCTACGTCAATCAAGCCAACGGAGACAATGTATGTGTTTACAGTTCAAGAAATCCACAAGGGAATCCTTTATTCTGTAGGCAATGAATGGTCCATTCGAAAAGGAAAAAACTTTCTAAAATGTTGTCTTTCCATTTATTGTTCAGAACATCATTTTTATACCTCTGCATTTCTTACTATTCAAAGCCAAGTCACGTGAGTTACAGGGAAGCAGCTGATGGATTTAAAGTTGGGTCACTTGATTTAAAAACCAGTGGCAGTTGATTGATTTAAATCCTGGTCATATGACATGAGGAGGGGGTGCTAAAAACTGCTTTTTCATCTCTGGCTCAGAATATCATATTTACCTTGGTTTTTCTTATGATTTAGAAAACTTGAGCTGTCTCTCCTTGGAATCATCAGGAGAAAAATACAGTATTTCAGGTTCATTCTTGAAACCAACTTCTCACGGTTAAGGTGTATTGGCTAAAAGATCTTCCTTCTTCAAGAGATTCCAAACCTCTGTAAGACACTTCATTGTAATTGGAGAAAAAAGAAGAATGAATTCAGGCCAGCAGCTGCAGGAGGCCAGGGCAGCCCCCAGGACTAGGGAAGGAGGAGGAGGAAGGGCTGAGAGTTGCCATTAGAGCAGACAACCTCCAGGGGGCGCTGAAGCACCGGCAGAGCCCACCTGCCACTCCCAGTTTGGCACTCCAGGGTCAGATTTGGGTTTGGAGATGGGCTTGCTGTAACCCCAAGGAGGTGAGCAGAGAGGAGGAGTTGATTACCGGTCTCCTCTGACTCTCTGACCCAAATTGCCTGGCTTCACAGGGGGGACAGGGTTTTGCTTTCAGCAAACTGATGGGGCACTTCCAGGCTGGTCGGGTTGCCCAGTGGCCCGACAGCCTGACAGGCTGACTGCGGTGTGACCGCCCTTTGTTTCTCCAGAATCTGTGCATCAGGAGGTGCATGGGTGCGGGAGCCCATCCACCGCCCCTCCCCCCAAGGGGGATGGCACCTTCCCTGGCTGTACCCTATGATCACCAGGTACTTGAAATGAATGCAAGTTTTTTGACGTCAAGGAAAAGCTCACATAACCGTTTCTTCCTCATAATGTGTGGGATTTACTATAATGGAAGGACATTAGAAAGAACAGGTAGAAAACTCACCTGTTGGTCTCCATGTAGGAGTTTATTTTGAATGAATCCCTCCTACGTGAGTAGATAGCAGAGGTTTATTTTTGTTCCCGTGTGTGTAGTTGTGGCAGAGGATGTAGGTATGGTGATTTGAAGCCCTCAAAGAAATATTCTCAGAACTCTCAAGATTTCTCTTGATCGGAACCGAAAGAGACCTGGAAAAGGAGGAAAAGAAAAGGAGGAGGGAGAACGAATGACTGTTTCTCAGTAAATTCGCCTTCCTGGTGGATTGTTCTGTCTTCTCATTTCTTTTAACTTCTATGTATGTCTAATGGAATAATGTAGAAAGGCTGATTTTTATGCTTTAAAAGATTTTACATCACAAAGAAACTAGAAGTGGCTAACAGAGCTTATTCAAATCAATTTTGCATAGAGACTTTGATATTAAATTTGGATACTAAAATGGGTTTATCCCAATTTTCTCTTTCTTTTTGAGTGAATATTTGTAACATATTTTTGTAGATAATAATTTATCCTAGATATACAAAATTGTGAGAATGGGTACCATTTTTTACCACTTAAATGATTTCTTTTAAATGAATAGATTGTACACTTTAAATGCCAATGTTGTGTCTTACGTGTTGTTTTTTAATTCCTTGATTTCCAAAACTTGTGTTTATTTAATTGATTTCTATCTAATAATCTGTGTCTCCCCTTTATTGTTTCTTACTTTATATTTTATTGATCTATAGTTAATTTACATTATTATATTAGTTTCAGAGGTACAGCATAGTGATTCATAAATGTTTAGGTTCTTCTCCATTTGTAGTTATTATAAAAGAGTGGCTATATTCCCCATGCTATACAGTACATCACTGTAGATTATTGATTTTATACATAGTGGATTGTACCTCAAAATCTCCTACCACTATTTTGCCCCTCCACCCTATCTCTCCCTGCTGGTAACCACTAGTCTGTTCTTTAATCTGTGAGTCTGTTTTTTTTGTTGTTGTTGTATTCAATTTTTTTAGATGCCACGTGTAAGTGATAACACACCATGCTTGTTTTCTCATAACATACCATGCTTTTTTTCTCATAACATGCCATGCTTGTTTTCTCTGTGGCTTATTTTACTAAGCATAATACCCTCCAAATCCATCCATGTTCTTGCAAATGGCAAAATGTCATTTTTTGCTGAAGTCATCATAAAAAATCTTTTTTATCCGCTAAGCTATTGATGAACATTTAGTTTGACTCTATATCTTGGCTATGGCAAATAACACTGTTATGAACATTGGTGTGCAGTTATTTTTTTTGAAATAGTGTTTTTGTTTCCTTCTGATATACCCAACAGTGGAATTGCTGGATATTATGGTAGTTCTATTTTTAGGTTTTTGTGGAACCTCCATTCTGCTTTCCACAGTAGCTGCACTACTTCACATTCACATCAAGAGTGTACAAGAGTTTCCCTTTCTCCACATCCTCACTAACCTTTGTTATTTGTGATCTTTTGGATGACAGCCATTCTGACAAGACTGAGGTGATATATCTCATAGTTTTGATTTGCATTTTACTGCCGATTAGCTATGTTTAGCATCTTTGTGAGTTCTGACTGTCTATATGTAGTTTTTCCTTGGAAAAAATGTCTATTTAGGTCTTCTCATTTTTTTAAAAAAGATTTTGGGTGTTTTTTTTTTTGATATTGAGTTGTATGTGCTGTTTCTGTAGTTTAGGTATGAACCCTTGCTTGGTCATCTTTTTTGATGTTAACCTCTTAATCATGTGCAAATATTGTCTCTCCCTCAGCAGGTTGTCTTTTCATTTTGCCTTTGGTTTCCTTTGCTGTGCAAAATCTTTTAAGTTTAGTGAAGTCCCATTTGTTTATTTTTGCTTTTGTTTCATTTGCCTTAGTAGACTGAACCTAAAACTGTTGCTATCATTTATGTTGAAGAATGTTCTATATTTTCCTCTAGGGGTTTTATGGTTTCTGGTCCTACGTTTAGATCTTTATTCAGTTTTGCATTTATTTTATATATGGTGTGCTAAAATAATCTAATTTTATTCTTTCCCATGTAGCTGACCAGTTTTCCCAGTACCACTTATTGAAGAGACAGTTTTTTCTCCATATTGCCTGCTTTGTCATAAATCAATTAAATATAAGTGTGTGGGCTTATTTCTGGGATCTCTATTCTATTCCAGTGATCTTTGGGTCTGTTTTTGCTCTGGTACCTTTCTCTTTGATTACTGTCGCTTTGCAGTATAGTCTGAAGTCAAGGTGCGTGATGCCTCCAGCTGTGTTCTTTCTCAAGATTGTTTGGCTATTTGGGGTCTTTGTGTTTCTATACAAATTTTAAAATGACTTTTTCAAGTTCTGTGAAAATGCTTTGGTATTCTGATAGGGATTGCAT
>NW_028121893.1:0-39636 GCF_965194805.1 Balaenoptera borealis | reverse complement strand
CTGTGGTTAATTCTTCTTCCTGATGGGAAAATAGAGTGACCTGTGCCTTTCCCAACACCAAGAGCCAGTCTCTCATTGGTTCCCCGTCTTCCCGTTCATCGTCAGGAAAAATGGCAACCTGTACGGAACAGGAGGTTAAAGGTGCTGATGCTCCAAGGAGGGAGATTGCTAGTAAAGCAGCTGGAATGGCGAACACGTGCACAAGGAGATGAGAAATGAGGTACGTTTTAGAAACCTTTCCCCATCACACGGTGTACCATCTTCTGGGTTTCTCATGCATGTTTTCGATGTAGGAAGATGCCCTTGAACCTGGAGATTTGGGACCCATGCGATGGGTACCACGCAGTATTCCTTTAAATGGTCTGCGTTTGCTCACCCAACCTCACCAAACCTCTCAGCCCCAAGAGTGTCCACCCTTATGTCTCATCCAGCTGTGGGTCTAGATATGGTCAATCCAGGTTGCATCACAGCCCCTGAACGCATTGTGTAAGAATGTCTCTCTCTTTCACTGCCTTTCTTTCATGGGTTTTTCAAAGTAATTTATTTTCATAATGGGGTTTAGCTGCTTTTCACTGCTGTGTTTATGCCGCTTTACACCCACTTGACACACTAACAGAGAGATATCAATACATAGGTTTTAAGATTATTACTAGTCAGATATATTCTTGTGCGGTGAATAGGGCGTGTTGAGTCCAGTTCTCTGAGTAAGGAGTAGGTCTTGTCTATTACATATTGGGTTTATGGAACGGTATCTGAGCTAATTTGAAACCCTTGTTTTATGTATCACCCCACCTCACCTTTCCCGTTAAGCAGCCATAGTGTGTTTTCTGCATGTGTGACTCTGTTCTGTTTTGTAATTCAGTTCATGTGTAACGGTTTTTACATTCCCTCTATAAGTGATACCTTATGAGAAGTGTCCTTTGCTGTGTGACTTATTTCACTTAGAATCGTCGTACTTAAATCCACTCATCATGCTGCTACTAGCCTTAGGACATTGATTTCATGGCTGAGTGATATTCCATTGTACAAAAGGACCACAACTTCTTTATCCATTTTTCTCTTTCCTGGGATATTTAAGGTGGAATGAAGTGGAGGTCCTTGTCAACCGAGCAGCCCTAAACTTTGGGGTGCTTGTGTCTTGCTGATTTTTCATTTTCCCAATTTATACCCCCATGAGTGGAAGTGCCCTATGCTCTCTAAGCTGTGTTTTTTAGATGTTTCAGGACTCACCGTACACTTCTCCAGAGTGGCTGTTGGCAATTTACATCCCGCCCATCAGTGTAGCAAGGCTCCCATTTCTCCATGGCCTGTCCTACATTTCTGGTTTTGACACTTTTTTCAGCATGGCCCTTTTGACCGATGGGATGCGAGACTTCTTTGTAGCGCTGATTTGCCTTTCCAGGTTGCTTGGTTGGCCAAAAAGGGCGTATGCGTTTTTTCCTGAATATATTCAGGAAAAAACGCATACGCCCTTTTTGGCCAAGGGCATCATTGTCAACGTTTTGCCGCTTTTCATGTGCTTTAAAGGCGATTCGAATCTACCTCCTGAAATCTGTTTCCTGCAATTCTGCCTTGATTTCAAATCCTCTTCGTTGCCTTTCCTCAATATATTTCTGGACGAGAGTTATCATTTATAACTCTGCAGGTTTGTGAATTGCAGTGCCCTGAGCCTCCATTTTACAACTCGTGTTTTTGGGAGCTGGCCGCAGAAGCGCAGGATGGCTTCAGGCCCTGTTCTGGTTCCGGGGGGAGGGATGAGCCTGTGGTTAATTCTTCTTCCTGATGGGAAAATAGAGTGACCTGTGCCTTTCCCAACACCAAGAGCCAGTCTCTCATTGGTTCCCCGTCTTCCCGTTCATCGTCAGGAAAAATGGCAACCTGTACGGAACAGGAGGTTAAAGGTGCTGATGCTCCAAGGAGGGAGATTGCTAGTAAAGCGGCTGAAATGGCGAACCCGGGCACAAGGAGAGGAGAAATGAGGTGCGTTTTAGAAACCTTTCCCCATCACACGGTGTACCATCTTCTGGGTTTCTCATGCATGTTTTCGATGTAGGAAGATGCCCTTGAACCTGGAGATTTGGGACCCATGCGATGGGTACCACGCAGTATTACTTTAAAAGGTCTGCGTTTGCTCACCCAACCTCACCAAACCTCTCAGCCCCAAGAGTGTCCACCCTTATGTCTCATCCAGCTGTGGGTCTAGATATGGTCAATCCAGGTTGCATCACAGCCCCTGAACGCATTGTGTAAGAATGTCTCTCTCTTTCACTGTCTTTCTTTCATGGGTTTTTCAATGTAATTT
This sequence comes from Balaenoptera borealis, assembly GCF_965194805.1. Lineage (NCBI taxonomy): Eukaryota > Metazoa > Chordata > Mammalia > Artiodactyla > Balaenopteridae > Balaenoptera > Balaenoptera borealis. Next base: position 37,334 of record NW_028121893.1, on the reverse strand, counting down.
ATTTTCATAATGCGGTTTAGCTGATTTTCACTGCTGTGTTTATGCCGCTTTACACCCACTTGACACACTAACAGAGAGATATCAATACATAGATTTTAAGATTTTTACTAGTCAGATATATTCTTGTGCGGTGAATAGGGCGTGTTGAGTCCAGTTCTCTGAGCAAGGAGTAGGTCTTGTCTATTACATATTGGGTTTATGGAACGGTATCTGAGCTAATTTGAAACCCTTGTTTTATGTATCACCCCACCTCACCTTTCCCGTTAAGCAGCCATAGTGTGTTTTCTGCATGTGTGACTCTGTTCTGTTTTGTAATTCAGTTCATGTGTAACGGTTTTTACATTCCCTCTATAAGTGATACCTTATGAGAAGTGTCCTTTGCTGTGTGACTTATTTCACTTAGAATCCTCGTACCTAAATCCACTCATCATGCTGCTACTAGCCTTAGGACATTGATTTCATGGCTGAGTGATATTCCATTGTACATAAGGAACACAAATTCTTTACCCATTTTTCTCTTTCCTGGGATATTTAAGGTGGAATGAAGTGGAGGTCCTTGTCAACAGAGCAGCCCTAAACTTTGGGGTGCTTGTGTCTTGCTGATTTTTCATTTTCCCAATTTATACCCCCATGAGTGGAAGTGCCCTATGCTCTCTAAGCTGTGTTTTTTAGATGTTGCAGGACTCACCGTACACTTCTCCAGAGTGGCTGTTGGCAATTTACATCCCGCCCATCAGTGTAGCAAGGCTCCCATTTCTCCATGGCCTGTCCTGCATTTCTGGTTTTGACACTTTTTTCAGCATGGCCCTTTTGACCGATGGGATGCGAGACTTCTTTGTAGCGCTGATTTGCCTTTCCAGGTTGCTTGGTTGGCCAAAAAGGGCGTATGCGTTTTTTCCTGAATATATTCAGGAAAAAACGCATACGCCCTTTTTGGCCAAGGGCATCATTGTCAACGTTTTGCCGCTTTTCATGTGCTTTAAAGGCGATTCGAATCTACCTCCTGAAATCTGTTTCCTGCAATTCTGCCTTGATTTCAAATCCTCTTCGTTGCCTTCCCTCAATATAATTCTGGACGAGAGTTATCATTTATAACTCTGCAGGTTTGTGAATTGCAGTGCCCTGAGCCTCCATTTTACAACTCGTGTTTTTGGGAGCTGGCCGCAAAAGCGCAGGATGGCTTCAGGCCCTGTTCTGGTTCCGGGGGGCGGGATGAGCCTGTGGTTAATTCTTCTTCCTGATGGGAAAATAGAGTGACCTGTGCCTTTCCCAACACCAAGAGCCAGTCTCTCATTGGTTCCCCGTCTTCCCGTTCATCGTCAGGAAAAATGGCAACCTGTACGGAACAGGAGGTTAAAGGTGCTGATGCTCCAAGGAGGGAGATTGCTAGTAAAGCGGCTGAAATGGCGAACCCGGGCACAAGGAGATGAGAAATGAGGTGCGTTTTAGAAACCTTTCCCCATCACACGGTGTACCATCTTCTGGGTTTCTCATGCATGTTTTCGATGTAGGAAGATGCCCTTGAACCTGGAGATTTGGGACCCATGCGATGGGTACCACGCAGTATTACTTTAAAGGGTCTGCGTTTGCTCACCCAACCTCACCAAACCTCTCAGCCCCAAGAGTGTCCACCCTTATGTCTCATCCAGCTGTGGGTCTAGATATGGTCAATCCAGGTTGCATCACAGCCCCTGAACGCATTGTGTAAGAATGTCTCTCTCTTTCACTGTCTTTCTTTCATGGGTTTTTCAAAGTAATTTATTTTCATAATGCGGTTTAGCTGATTTTCACTGCTGTGTTTATGCCGCTTTACACCCACTTGACACACTAACAGAGAGATATCAATACATAGATTTTAAGATTTTTACTAGTCAGATATATTCTTGTGCGGTGAATAGGGCGTGTTGAGTCCAGTTCTCTGAGCAAGGAGTAGGTCTTGTCTATTACATATTGGGTTTATGGAACGGTATCTGAGCTAATTTGAAACCCTTGTTTTATGTATCACCCCACCTCACCTTTCCCGTTAAGCAGCCATAGTGTGTTTTCTGCATGTGTGACTCTGTTCTGTTTTGTAATTCAGTTCATGTGTAACGGTTTTTACATTCCCTCTATAAGTGATACCTTATGAGAAGTGTCCTTTTCTGTGTGACTTATTTCACTTAGAATCGTCGTACCTAAATCCACTCATCATGCTGCTACTAGCCTTAGGACATTGATTTCATGGCTGAGTGATATTCCATTGTACATAAGGAACACAACTTCTTTACCCATTTTTCTCTTTCCTGGGATATTTAAGGTGGAATGAAGTGGAGGTCCTTGTCAACAGAGCAGCCCTAAACTTTGGGGTGCTTGTGTCTTGCTGATTTTTCATTTTCCCAATTTATACCCCCATGAGTGGAAGTGCCCTATGCTCTCTAAGCTGTGTTTTTTAGATGTTTCACGACTCACCGTACACTTCATCAGAGTGGCTGTTGGCAATTTACATCCCACCCATCAGTGTAGCAAGGCTCCCATTTCTCCATAGCCTGTCCTGCATTTCTGGTTTGGACCCGTTTTTCAGCATGGCCCTTTTGACCGATGGGATGCGAGACTTCTTTGTAGCGCTGATTTGCCTTTCCAGGTTGCTTGGTTGGCCAAAAAGGGCGTATGCGTTTTTTCCTGAATATATTCAGGAAAAAACGCATACGCCCTTTTTGGCCAAGGGCATCATTGTCAACGTTTTGCCGCTTTTCATGTGCTTTAAAGGCGATTCGTATCTACCTCCTGAAATCTGTTTCCTGCAATTCTGCCTTGATTTCAAATCCTCTTCGTTGCCTTCCCTCAATATATTTCTGGATGAGAGTTATCATTTATAACTCTGCAGGTTTGTGAATTGCAGTGCCCTGAGCCTCCATTTTACAACTCGTGATTTTGGGAGCTGGCCGCAAAAGCGCAGGATGGCTTCAGGCCCTGTTCTGGTTCCGGGGGGCGGGATGAGCCTGTTGTTAATTCTTCTTCCTGATGGGAAAATAGAGTGACCTGTGCCTTTCCCAACACCAAGAGCCAGTCTCTCATTGGTTCCCCGTCTTCCCGTTCATCGTCAGGAAAAATGGCAACCTGTACGGAACAGGAGGTTAAAGGTGCTGATGCTCCAAGGAGGGAGATTGCTAGTAAAGCGGCTGGAATGGCGAACCCGGGCACAAGGAGATGAGAAATGAGGTGCGTTTTAGAAACCTTTCCCCATCACACGGTGTACCATCTTCTGGGTTTCTCATGCATGTTTTCGATGTAGGAAGATGCCCTTGAACCTGGAGATTTGGGACCCATGCGATGGGTACCACGCAGTATTACTTTAAATGGTCTGCGTTTGCTCACCCAACCTCACCAAACCTCTCAGCCCCAAGAGTGTCCACCCTTATGTCTCATCCAGCTGTGGGTCTAGATATGTTCAATCCAGGTTGCATCACAGCCCCTGAACGCATTGTGTAAGAATGTCTCTCTCTTTCACTGTCTTTCTTTCATGGGTTTTTCAAAGTAATTTATTTTCATAATGCGGTTTAGCTGATTTTCACTGCTGTGTTTATGCCGCTTTACACCCACTTGACACACTAACAGAGAGATATCAATACATAGGTTTTAAGATTATTACTAGTCAGATATATTCTTGTGCGGTGAATAGGGCGTGTTGAGTCCAGTTCTCTGAGCAAGGAGTAGGTCTTGTCTATTACATATTGGGTTTATGGAACGGTATCTGAGCTAATTTGAAACCCTTGTTTTATGTATCACCCCACCTCACCTTTCCCGTTAAGCAGCCATAGTGTGTTTTCTGCATGTGTGACTCTGTTCTGTTTTGTAATTCAGTTCATATGTAACGGTTTTTACATTCCCTCTATAAGTGATACCTTATGAGAAGTGTCCTTTTCTGTGTGACTTATTTCACTTAGAATCATCGTACCTAAATCCACTCATCATGCTGCTACTAGCCTTAGGACATTGATTTCATGGCTGAGTGATATTCCATTGTATATAAGGACCACAACTTCTTTATCCATTTTTCTCTTTCCTGGGATATTTAAGGTGGAATGAAGTGGAGGTCCTTGTCAACAGAGCAGCCCTAAACTTTGGGGTGCTTGTGTCTTGCTGATTTTTCATTTTCCCAATTTATACCCCCATGAGTGGAAGTGCCCTATGCTCTCTAAGCTGTGTTTTTTAGATGTTGCAGGACTCACCGTACACTTCTCCAGAGTGGCTGTTGGCAATTTACATCCCGCCCATCAGTGTAGCAAGGCTCCCATTTCTCCATGGCCTGTCCTGCATTTCTGGTTTTGACACTTTTTTCAGCATGGCCCTTTTGACCGATGGGATGCGAGACTTCTTTGTAGCGCTGATTTGCCTTTCCAGGTTGCTTGGTTGGCCAAAAAGGGCGTATGCGTTTTTTCCTGAATATATTCAGGAAAAAACGCATACGCCCTTTTTGGCCAAGGGCATCATTGTCAACGTTTTGCCGCTTTTCATGTGCTTTAAAGGCGATTCGAATCTACCTCCTGAAATCTGTTTCCTGCAATTCTGCCTTGATTTCAAATCCTCTTCGTTGCCTTCCCTAAATATATTTCTGGACGAGAGTTATCATTTATAACTCTGCAGGTTTGTGAATTGCAGTGCCCTGAGCCTCCATTTTACTACTCGTGTTTTTGGGAGATGGCCGCAAAAGCGCAGGATGGCTTCAGGCCCTGTTCTGGTTCCGGGGGGCGGGATGAGCCTGTGGTTAATTCTTCTTCCTGATGGGAAAATAGAGTGACCTGTGCCTTTCCCAACACCAAGAGCCAGTCTCTCATTGGTTCCCCGTCTTCCCGTTCATCGTCAGGAAAAATGGCAACCTGTACGGAACAGGAGGTTAAAGGTGCTGATGCTCCAAGGAGGGAGATTGCTAGTAAAGCGGCTGGAATGGCGAACACGGGCACAAGGAGATGAGAAATGAGGTACGTTTTAGAAACCTTTCCCCATCACACGGTGTACCATCTTCTGGGTTTCTCATGCATGTTTTCGATGTAGGAAGATGCCCTTGAACCTGGAGATTTGGGACCCATGCGATGGGTACCACGCAGTATTACTTTAAATGGTCTGCGTTTGCTCACCCAACCTCACCAAACCTCTCAGCCCCAAGAGTGTCCACCCTTATGTCTCATCCAGCTGTGGGTCTAGATATGGTCAATCCAGGTTGCATCACAGCCCCTGAACGCATTGTGTAAGAATGTCTCTCTCTTTCACTGCCTTTCTTTCATGGGTTTTTCAAAGTAATTTATTTTCATAATGGGGTTTAGCTGCTTTTCACTGCTGTGTTTTTGCCGCTTTACACCCACTTGACACACTAACAGAGAGATATCAATACATAGGTTTTAAGATTATTACTAGTCAGATATATTCTTGTGCGGTGAATAGGGCGTGTTGAGTCCAGTTCTCTGAGCAAGGAGTAGGTCTTGTCTATTACATATTGGGTTTATGGAACGGTATCTGAGCTAATTTGAAACCCTTGTTTTATGTATCACCCCACCTCACCTTTCCCGTTAAGCAGCCATAGTGTGTTTTCTGCATGTGTGACTCTGTTCTGTTTTGTAATTCAGTTCATGTGTAACGGTTTTTACATTCCCTCTATAAGTGATACCTTATGAGAAGTGTCCTTTGCTGTGTGACTTATTTCACTTAGAATCGTCGTACCTAAATCCACTCATCATGCTGCTACTAGCCTTAGGACATTGATTTCATGGCTGAGTGATATTCCATTGTACATAAGGAACACAACTTCTTTACCCATTTTTCTCTTTCCTGGGATATTTAAGGTGGAATGAAGTGGAGGTCCTTGTCAACAGACCAGCCCTAAACTTTGGGGTGCTTGTGTCTTGCTGATTTTTCATTTTCCCAATTTATACCCCCATGAGTGGAAGTGCCCTATGCTCTCTAAGCTGTGTTTTTTAGATGTTTCAGGACTCACCGTACACTTCTCCAGAGTGGCTGTTGGCAATTTACATCCCGCCCATCAGTGTAGCAAGGCTCCCATTTCTCCATGGCCTGTCCTGCATTTCTGGTTTTGACACTTTTTTCAGCATGGCCCTTTTGACCGATGGGATGCGAGACTTCTTTGTAGCGCTGATTTGCCTTTCCAGGTTGCTTGGTTGGCCAAAAAGGGCGTATGCGTTTTTTCCTGAATATATTCAGGAAAAAACGCATACGCCCTTTTTGGCCAAGGGCATCATTGTCAACGTTTTGCCGCTTTTCATGTGCTTTAAAGGCGATTCGAATCTACCTCCTGAAATCTGTTTCCTGCAATTCTGCCTTGATTTCAAATCCTCTTCGTTGCCTTCCCTCAATATAATTCTGGACGAGAGTTATCATTTATAACTCTGCAGGTTTGTGAATTGCAGTGCCCTGAGCCTCCATTTTACAACTCGTGTTTTTGGGAGCTGGCCGCAAAAGCGCAGGATGGCTTCAGGCCCTGTTCTGGTTCCGGGGGGCGGGATGAGCCTGTGGTTAATTCTTCTTCCTGATGGGAAAATAGAGTGACCTGTGCCTTTCCCAACACCAAGAGCCAGTCTCTCATTGGTTCCCCGTCTTCCCGTTCATCGTCAGGAAAAATGGCAACCTGTACGGAACAGGAGGTTAAAGGTGCTGATGCTCCAAGGAGGGAGATTGCTAGTAAAGCGGCTGGAATGGCGAACCCGGGCACAAGGAGATGAGAAATGAGGTGCGTTTTAGAAACCTTTCCCCATCACACGGTGTACCATCTTCTGGGTTTCTCATGCATGTTTTCGATGTAGGAAGATGCCCTTGAACCTGGAGATTTGGGACCCATGCGATGGGTACCACGCAGTATTACTTTAAATGGTCTGCGTTTGCTCACCCAACCTCACCAAACCTCTCAGCCCCAAGAGTGTCCACCCTTATGTCTCATCCAGCTGTGGGTCTAGATATGGTCAATCCAGGTTGCATCACAGCCCCTGAACGCATTGTGTAAGAATGTCTCTCTCTTTCACTGTCTTTCTTTCATGGGTTTTTCAAAGTAATTTATTTTCATAATGCGGTTTAGCTGATTTTCACTGCTGTGTTTATGCCGCTTTACACCCACTTGACACACTAACAGAGAGATATCAATACATAGATTTTAAGATTTTTACTAGTCAGATATATTCTTGTGCGGTGAATAGGGCGTGTTGAGTCCAGTTCTCTGAGCAAGGAGTAGGTCTTGTCTATTACATATTGGGTTTATGGAACGGTATCTGAGCTAATTTGAAACCCTTGTTTTATGTATCACCCCACCTCACCTTTCCCGTTAAGCAGCCATAGTGTGTTTTCTGCATGTGTGACTCTGTTCTGTTTTGTAATTCAGTTCATGTGTAACGGTTTTTACATTCCCTCTATAAGTGATACCTTATGAGAAGTGTCCTTTTCTGTGTGACTTATTTCACTTAGAATCGTCGTACCTAAATCCACTCATCATGCTGCTACTAGCCTTAGGACATTGATTTCATGGCTGAGTGATATTCCATTGTACATAAGGAACACAACTTCTTTACCCATTTTTCTCTTTCCTGGGATATTTAAGGTGGAATGAAGTGGAGGTCCTTGTCAACCGAGCAGCCCTAAACTTTGGGGTGCTTGTGTCTTGCTGATTTTTCATTTTCCCAATTTATACCCCCATGAGTGGAAGTGCCCTATGCTCTCTAAGCTGTGTTTTTTAGATGTTTCACGACTCACCGTACACTTCATCAGAGTGGCTGTTGGCAATTTACATCCCACCCATCAGTGTAGCAAGGCTCCCATTTCTCCATGGCCTGTCCTGCATTTCTGGTTTGGACCCGTTTTTCAGCATGGCCCTTTTGACCGATGGGATGCGAGACTTCTTTGTAGCGCTGATTTGCCTTTCCAGGTTGCTTGGTTGGCCAAAAAGGGCGTATGCGTTTTTTCCTGAATATATTCAGGAAAAAACGCATACGCCCTTTTTGGCCAAGGGCATCATTGTCAACGTTTTGCCGCTTTTCATGTGCTTTAAAGGCGATTCGAATCTACCTCCTGAAATCTGTTTCCTGCAATTCTGCCTTGATTTCAAATCCTCTTCGTTGCCTTCCGTCAATATATTTCTGGATGAGAGTTATCATTTATAACTCTGCAGGTTTGTGAATTGCAGTGCCCTGAGCCTCCATTTTACAACTCGTGATTTTGGGAGCTGGCCGCAAAAGCGCAGGATGGCTTCAGGCCCTGTTCTGGTTCCGGGGGGCGGGATGAGCCTGTTGTTAATTCTTCTTCCTGATGGGAAAATAGAGTGACCTGTGCCTTTCCCAACACCAAGAGCCAGTCTCTCATTGGTTCCCCGTCTTCCCGTTCATCGTCAGGAAAAATGGCAACCTGTACGGAACAGGAGGTTAAAGGTGCTGATGCTCCAAGGAGGGAGATTGCTAGTAAAGCGGCTGGAATGGCGAACCCGGGCACAAGGAGATGAGAAATGAGGTGCGTTTTAGAAACCTTTCCCCATCACACGGTGTACCATCTTCTGGGTTTCTCATGCATGTTTTCGATGTAGGAAGATGCCCTTGAACCTGGAGATTTGGGACCCATGCGATGGGTACCACGCAGTATTACTTTAAATGGTCTGCGTTTGCTCACCCAACCTCACCAAACCTCTCAGCCCCAAGAGTGTCCACCCTTATGTCTCATCCAGCTGTGGGTCTAGATATGTTCAATCCAGGTTGCATCACAGCCCCTGAACGCATTGTGTAAGAATGTCTCTCTCTTTCACTGTCTTTCTTTCATGGGTTTTTCAAAGTAATTTATTTTCATAATGCGGTTTAGCTGATTTTCACTGCTGTGTTTATGCCGCTTTACACCCACTTGACACACTAACAGAGAGATATCAATACATAGGTTTTAAGATTATTACTAGTCAGATATATTCTTGTGCGGTGAATAGGGCGTGTTGAGTCCAGTTCTCTGAGCAAGGAGTAGGTCTTGTCTATTACATATTGGGTTTATGGAACGGTATCTGAGCTAATTTGAAACCCTTGTTTTATGTATCACCCCACCTCACCTTTCCCGTTAAGCAGCCATAGTGTGTTTTCTGCATGTGTGACTCTGTTCTGTTTTGTAATTCAGTTCATGTGTAACGGTTTTTACATTCCCTCTATAAGTGATACCTTATGAGAAGTGTCCTTTTCTGTGTGACTTATTTCACTTAGAATCGTCGTACCTAAATCCACTCATCATGCTGCTACTAGCCTTAGGACATTGATTTCATGGCTGAGTGATATTCCATTGTATATAAGGACCACAACTTCTTTATCCATTTTTCTCTTTCCTGGGATATTTAAGGTGGAATGAAGTGGAGGTCCTTGTCAACAGAGCAGCCCTAAACTTTGGGGTGCTTGTGTCTTGCTGATTTTTCATTTTCCCAATTTATACCCCCATGAGTGGAAGTGCCCTATGCTCTCTAAGCTGTGTTTTTTAGATGTTGCAGGACTCACCGTACACTTCTCCAGAGTGGCTGTTGGCAATTTACATCCCGCCCATCAGTGTAGCAAGGCTCCCATTTCTCCATGGCCTGTCCTGCATTTCTGGTTTTGACACTTTTTTCAGCATGGCCCTTTTGACCGATGGGATGCGAGACTTCTTTGTAGCGCTGATTTGCCTTTCCAGGTTGCTTGGTTGGCCAAAAAGGGCGTATGCGTTTTTTCCTGAATATATTCAGGAAAAAACGCATACGCCCTTTTTGGCCAAGGGCATCATTGTCAACGTTTTGCCGCTTTTCATGTGCTTTAAAGGCGATTCGAATCTACCTCCTGAAATCTGTTTCCTGCAATTCTGCCTTGATTTCAAATCCTCTTCGTTGCCTTCCCTCAATATATTTCTGGACGAGAGTTATCATTTATAACTCTGCAGGTTTGTGAATTGCAGTGCCCTGAGCCTCCATTTTACTACTCGTGTTTTTGGGAGATGGCCGCAAAAGCGCAGGATGGCTTCAGGCCCTGTTCTGGTTCCGGGGGGCGGGATGAGCCTGTGGTTAATTCTTCTTCCTGATGGGAAAATAGAGTGACCTGTGCCTTTCCCAACACCAAGAGCCAGTCTCTCATTGGTTCCCCGTCTTCCCGTTCATCGTCAGGAAAAATGGCAACCTGTACGGAACAGGAGGTTAAAGGTGCTGATGCTCCAAGGAGGGAGATTGCTAGTAAAGCGGCTGGAATGGCGAACACGGGAACAAGGAGATGAGAAATGAGGTACGTTTTAGAAACCTTTCCCCATCACACGGTGTACCATCTTCTGGGTTTCTCATGCATGTTTTCGATGTAGGAAGATGCCCTTGAACCTGGAGATTTGGGACCCATGCGATGGGTACCACGCAGTATTACTTTAAATGGTCTGCGTTTGCTCACCCAACCTCACCAAACCTCTCAGCCCCAAGAGTGTCCACCCTTATGTCTCATCCAGCTGTGGGTCTAGATATGGTCAATCCAGGTTGCATCACAGCCCCTGAACGCATTGTGTAAGAATGTCTCTCTCTTTCACTGCCTTTCTTTCATGGGTTTTTCAAAGTAATTTATTTTCATAATGGGGTTTAGCTGCTTTTCACTGCTGTGTTTATGCCGCTTTACACCCACTTGACACACTAACAGAGAGATATCAATACATAGGTTTTAAGATTATTACTAGTCAGATATATTCTTGTGCGGTGAATAGGGCGTGTTGAGTCCAGTTCTCTGAGCAAGGAGTAGGTCTTGTCTATTACATATTGGGTTTATGGAACGGTATCTGAGCTAATTTGAAACCCTTGTTTTATGTATCACCCCACCTCACCTTTCCCGTTAAGCAGCCATAGTGTGTTTTCTGCATGTGTGACTCTGTTCTGTTTTGTAATTCAGTTCATGTGTAACGGTTTTTACATTCCCTCTATAAGTGATACCTTATGAGAAGTGTCCTTTGCTGTGTGACTTATTTCACTTAGAATCGTCGTACCTAAATCCACTCATCATGCTGCTACTAGCCTTAGGACATTGATTTCATGGCTGAGTGATATTCCATTGTACATAAGGAACACAACTTCTTTACCCATTTTTCTCTTTCCTGGGATATTTAAGGTGGAATGAAGTGGAGGTCCTTGTCAACAGACCAGCCCTAAACTTTGGGGTGCTTGTGTCTTGCTGATTTTTCATTTTCCCAATTTATACCCCCATGAGTGGAAGTGCCCTATGCTCTCTAAGCTGTGTTTTTTAGATGTTTCAGGACTCACCGTACACTTCTCCAGAGTGGCTGTTGGCAATTTACATCCCGCCCATCAGTGTAGCAAGGCTCCCATTTCTCCATGGCCTGTCCTGCATTTCTGGTTTTGACACTTTTTTCAGCATGGCCCTTTTGACCGATGGGATGCGAGACTTCTTTGTAGCGCTGATTTGCCTTTCCAGGTTGCTTGGTTGGCCAAAAAGGGCGTATGCGTTTTTTCCTGAATATATTCAGGAAAAAACGCATACGCCCTTTTTGGCCAAGGGCATCATTGTCAACGTTTTGCCGCTTTTCATGTGCTTTAAAGGCGATTCGAATCTACCTCCTGAAATCTGTTTCCTGCAATTCTGCCTTGATTTCAAATCCTCTTCGTTGCCTTCCCTCAATATAATTCTGGACGAGAGTTATCATTTATAACTCTGCAGGTTTGTGAATTGCAGTGCCCTGAGCCTCCATTTTACAACTCGTGTTTTTGGGAGCTGGCCGCAAAAGCGCAGGATGGCTTCAGGTCCTGTTCTGGTTCCGGGGGGCGGGATGAGCCTGTGGTTAATTCTTCTTCCTGATGGGAAAATAGAGTGACCTGTGCCTTTCCCAACACCAAGAGCCAGTCTCTCATTGGTTCCCCGTCTTCCCGTTCATCGTCAGGAAAAATGGCAACCTGTACGGAACAGGAGGTTAAAGGTGCTGATGCTCCAAGGAGGGAGATTGCTAGTAAAGCGGCTGGAATGGCGAACCCGGGCACAAGGAGATGAGAAATGAGGTGCGTTTTAGAAACCTTTCCCCATCACAGAGTGTACCATCTTCTGGGTTTCTCATGCATGTTTTCGATGTAGGAAGATGCCCTTGAACCTGGAGATTTGGGACCCATGCAATGGGTACCACGCAGTATTACTTTAAAGGGTCTGCGTTTGCTCACCCAACCTCACCAAACCTCTCAGCCCCAAGAGTGTCCACCCTTATGTCTCATCCAGCTGTGCGTCTAGATATGGTCAATCCAGGTTGCATCACAGCCCCTGAACGCATTGTGTAAGAATTTCTCTCTCTTTCACTGTCTTTGTTTCATGGGTGTTTCAAAGTAATTTATTTTTATAATGGGGTTTAGCTGCTTTTCACTGCTGTGTTTATGCCGCTTTACACCCACTTGACACACTAACAGAGAGATATCAATACATAGGTTTTACGATTATTATTAGTCAGATATATTCTTGTGCGGTGAATAGGGCGTGTTGAGTCCAGTTCTCTGAGCAAGGAGTAGGTCTTGTCTATTACATATTGGGTTTATGGAACGGTATCTGAGCTAATTTGATACCCTTGTTTTATGTATCACCCCACCTCACATTTCCCGTTAAGCAGCCATAGTGTGTTTTCTGCATGTGTGACTCTGTTCTGTTTTGTAATTCAGTTCAAGTGTAACGGTTTTTACATTCCCTCTATCAGTGATACCTTATGAGAAGTGTCCTTTTCTGTGTGACTTATTTCACTTAGAATCGTCATACCTAAATCCACTCATCATGCTGCTACTAACCTTACGACATTGATTTCCTGGCTGAGTGATATTCCAATGTACATAAGGACCACAACTTCTTTATCCATTTTTCTCTTTCCTGGGATATTTAAGGTGGAATGAAGTGGAGGTCCTGGTCAACAGAGCAGCCCTAAACTTTGGGGTGCTTGTGTCTTGCTGATTTTTAATTTTCCCAATTTATACCCCCATGAGTGGAAGTGCCCTATGCTCTCTAAGCTGTGTTTTTTAGATGTTTCAGGACTCACCGGACACTTCTCCACAGTGGCTCTTGGCAATTTACATCCCGCCCATCAGTGTAGCAAGGCTCCCATTTCTCCATGGCCTGTCCTGCATTTCTGGTTTTGACACTTTTTTCAGCATGGCCCTTTTGACCGATGGGAAGCGAGACTTCTTTGTAGCGATGATTTGCCTTTCCAGGTTGCTTGGTTGGCCAAAAAGGGCGTATGCGTTTTTTCCTGAATATATTCAGGAAAAAACGCATACGCCCTTTTTGGCCAAGGGCATCATTGTCAACGTTTTGCCGATTTTCATGTACTTTAAAGGCGATTCGAATCTACCTCCTGAAATCTGTTTCCTGCAATTCTGCCTTGATTTCAAACCTCTTCTTTGCCTTCCCTCAATATATTTGTGGACGAGAGTTATTATTTATAACTCTGCAGGTTTGTGAATTGCAGTGCCCTGAACCTCCATTTTACAACTCGCTTTTTTGGGAGCTGGCCGCAAAAGCGCAGGATGGCTTCAGGCCCTGTTCTGGTTCCGGGGGGCAGGCTGAGCCTGTGGTTAATTCTTCTTTCTGATGGGAAAATAGAGTGACCTGTGCCTGTCCCAACACCAAGAGCTAGTCTCTCGTTGGTTCCACGTCTTCCCGTTCATCCTCAGGACAAATTGCAACCTGTACGGAACAGGAGGTGAAAGGTGCTGATGCTCCAAGTAGGGAGATTGCTAGCAAAGCGGCTGGAATGGCGAACCCGGGCACAAGGAGATGAGAAATGAGGTGCGTTTTAGAAACCTTTCCCCATCACACGGTGTACCATCTTCTGGGTTTCTCATGCATGTTTTCGATGTAGGAAGATGCCCTTGAACCTGGAGATTTGGGACCCATGCGATGGGTACCACGCAGTATTACTTTAAAGGGTCTGTGTTTGCTCACCCAACCTCACCAAACCTCTCAGCCCCAAGAGTGTCCACCCTTATGTCTCATCCAGCTGTGGGTCTAGATATGGTCAATCCAGGTTGCATCACAGGCCCTGAACGCATTGTGTAAGAATTTCTCTCTCTTTCACTGTCTTTGTTTCATGGGTTTTTCAAAGTAATTTATTTTCATAATGGGATTTAGCTGCTTTTCACTGCTGTGTTTATGCCGCTTTACACCCACTTGACACACTAACAGAGAGATATCAATACATAGGTTTTACGATTATTACTAGTCAGATATATTCTTGTGCCGTGAATAGGGCGTGTTGAGTCCAGTTCTCTGAGCAAGGAGTAGGTCTTGTCTATTACATATTGGGTTTATGGAACGGTATCTGAGCTAATTTGAAAACCTTCTTTTATGTATCACCCCACCTCACCTTTCCCGTTAAGCAGCCATAGTGTGTTTTCTGCATGTGTGACTCTGTTCTGTTTTGTAATTCAGTTCAAGTGTAACGGTTTTTACATTCCCTCTATCAGTGATACCTTATGAGAAGTGTCCTTTTCTGTGTGACTTATTTCACTTAGAATCGTCGTACCTAAATCCACTCATCATGCTGCTACTAGCCTTATGACATTGATTTCATGGTTGAGTGATATTCCATTGTACATAAGGACCACAACTTCTTTACCCATTTTTCTCTTTCCTGGGATATTTAAGGTGGAATGAAGTGGAGGTCCTTGTCAACAGAGCAGCCCTAAACTTTGGGGTGCTTGTGTCTTGCTGATTTTTAATTTTCCCAATTTATACCCCCATGAGTGGAAGTGCCCTATGCTCTCTAAGCTGTGTTTTTTAGATGTTTCAGGACTCACCGTACACTTCTCCACAGTGGCTGTTGGCAATTTACATCCCGCCCATCAGTGTAGCAAGGCTCCCATTTCTCCATGGCCTGTCCTGCATTTCTGGTTTTGACACTTTTTTCAGCATGGCCCTTTTGACCGATGGGAAGCGAGACTTCTTTGTAGCGCTGATTTGCCTTTCCAGGTTGCTTGGTTGGCCAAAAAGGGCGTATGCGTTTTTTCCTGAATATATTCAGGAAAAAACGCATACGCCCTTTTTGGCCAAGGGCATCATTGTCAACGTTTTGCCGCTTTTCATGTGCTTTAAATGCGATTCGAATCTACCTCCTGAAATCTGTTTCCTGCAATTCTGCCTTGATTTCAAATCCTCTTCTTTGCCTTCCCTCAATATATTTGTGGACGAGAGTTATCATTTATAACTCTGCAGGTTTGTGAATTGCAGTGCCCTGAACCTACATTTTACAACTCGTTTTTAAGGGAGCTGGCCGCAAAATCGCAGAATGGCTTCAGGCCCTGTTCTGGTTCCGGGGGGCAGGGGGAGCCTGTGGTTAATTCTTCTTTCTGATGGGAATATAGAGTGACCTGTGCCTGTCCCAACACCAAGAGCTAGTCTCTCGTTGGTTCCACGTCTTCCCGTTTATCCTCAGGACAGATTGCAACCTGTATGGAACAGGAGGTTAAAGGTGCTGATGCTCCAAGAAGGGAGCTTTCTAGTAAAGCGGCTGGAATGGCGAACCCGGGCACAAGGAGATGAGAAATGAGGTGCCTTTTAGAAACCTTTCCCCATCACACGGTGTACCATCTTCTGGGTTTCTCATGCATGTTTTCGATGTAGGAAGATGCCCTTGAACCTGGAGATTTGGGACCCATGCGATGGGTACCACGCAGTATTACTTTAAAGGGTCTGTGTTTGCTCACCCAACCTCACCAAACCTCTCAGCCCCAAGAGTGTCCACCCTTATGTCTCATCCAGCTGTGGGTCTAGATATGGTCAATCCAGGTTGCATCATAGGCCCTGAACGCATTGTGTAAGAATTTCTCTCTCTTTCACTGTCTTTCTTTCATGGGTGTTTCAAAGTAATTTATTTTTATAATGGGGTTTAGCTGCTTTTCACTGCTGTGTTTATGCCGCTTTACACCCACTTGACACACTAACAGAGAGATATCAATACATAGGTTTTACAATTATTATTAGTCAGATATATTCTTGTGTGGTGAATAGGGCGTGTTGAGTCCAGTTCTCTGAGCAAGGAGTAGGTCTTGTCTATTACATATTGGGTTTATGGAACGGTATCTGAGCTAATTTGATACCCTTGTTTTATGTATCACCCCACCTCACCTTTCCCGTTAAGCAGCCATAGTGTGTTTTCTGCATGTGTGACTCTGTTCTGTTTTGTAATTCAGTTCAAGTGTAACGGTTTTTACATTCCCTCTATCAGTGATACCTTATGAGAAGTGTCCTTTTCTGTGTGACTTATTTCACTTAGAATCGTCGTACCTAAATCCACTCATCATGCTGCTACTAACCTTACGACATTGATTTCATGGCTGAGTGATATTCCATTGTACATAAGGACCACAACTTCTTTATCCATTTTTCTCTTTCCTGGGATATTTAAGGTGGAATGAAGTGGAGGTCCTTGTCAACAGAGCAGCCCTAAACTTTGGGGTGCTTGTGTCTTGCTGATTTTTAATTTTCCCAATTTATACCCCCATGAGTGGAAGTGCCCTATGCTCTCTAAGCTGTGTTTTTCAGATGTTTCAGGACTCACCGGACACTTCTCCAGAGTGGCTCTTGGCAATTTACATCCCGCCCATCAGTGTAGCAAGGCTCCCATTTCTCCATGGCCTGTCCTGCATTTCTGGTTTTGACACTTTTTTCAGCATGGCCCTTTTGACCGATGGGAAGCGAGACTTCTTTGTAGCGCTGATTTGCCTTTCCAGGTTGTTTGGTTGGCCAAAAAGGGCGTATGCGTTTTTTCCTGAATATATTCAGGAAAAAACGCATACGCCCTTTTTGGCCAAGGGCATCATTGTCAACGTTTTGCCGCTTTTCATGTGGTTTAAAGGCGATTCGTATCTACCTCCTGAAATCTGTTTCCTGCAATTCTGCCTTGATTTCAAATCCTCTTCTTTGCCTTCCCTCAATATATTTGTGGACGAGAGTTATCATTTATAACTCTGCAGGTTTGTGAATTGCAGTGCCCTGAACCTCCATTTTACAACTCGCTTTTTTGGTAGCTGGCCGCAAAAGCACTGGATGGCTTCAGGCCCTGTTCTGGTTCCGGGGGGCAGGCTGAGCCTGTGGTTAATTCTTCTTTCTGATGGGAATATAGAGTGACCTGTGCCTGTCCCAACACCAAGAGCTAGTCTCTCGGTGGTTCCACGTCTTCCCGTTTATCCTCAGGACAGATTGCAACCTGTAAGGAACAGGAGGTTAAAGGTGCTGATGCTCCAAGTAGGGAGCTTGCTAGTAAAGCGGCTGGAATGGCGAACCCGGGCACAAGGAGATGAGAAATGAGGTGCGTTTTAGAAACCTTTCCCCATCACAGAGTGTACCATCTTCTGGGTTTCTCATGCATGTTTTCGATGTAGGAAGATGCCCTTGAACCTGGAGATTTGGGACCCATGCAATGGGTACCACGCAGTATTACTTTAAAGGGTCTGCGTTTGCTCACCCAACCTCACCAAACCTCTCAGCCCCAAGAGTGTCCACCCTTATGTCTCATCCAGCTGTGCGTCTAGATATGGTCAATCCAGGTTGCATCACAGCCCCTGAACGCATTGTGTAAGAATTTCTCTCTCTTTCACTGTCTTTGTTTCATGGGTTTTTCAAATAATTTATTTTCATTATGGGATTTAGCTGCTTTTAACTGCTGTGTTTATGCCGCTTTACACCCACTTGACACACTAACAGAGAGATATCAATACATAGGTTTTAAGATTATTACTAGTCAGATATATTCTTGTGCCGTGAATAGGGCGTGTTGAGTCCAGTTCTCTGAGCAAGGAGTAGGTCTTGTCTATTACATATTGGGTTTATGGAACGGTATCTGAGCTAATTTGAAACCCTTGTTTTATGTATCACCCCACCTCACCTTTCCCGTTAAGCAGCCATAGTGTGTTTTCTGCATGTGTGACTCTGTTCTGTTTTGTAATTCAGTTCAAGTGTAACGGTTTTTACATTCCCTCTATCAGTGATACCTTATGAGAAGTGTCCTTTTCTGTGTGACTTATTTCACTTAGAATCGTCGTACCTAAATCCACTCATCATGCTGCTACTAGCCTTATGACATTGATTTCATGGCTGAGTGATATTCCATTGTACATAAGGACCACCACTTCTTTATCCATTTTTCTCTTTCCTGGGATATTGAAGGTGGAATGAAGTGGAGGTCCTTGTCAACAGAGCAGCCCTAAACTTTGGGGTGCTTGTGTCTTGCTGATTTTAAGTTTCCCAATTTATACCCCCATGAGTGGAAGTGCCCTATGCTCTCTAAGCTGTGTTTTTTAGATGTTTCAGGACTCACCGTACACTTCTCCACAGTGGCTGTTGGCAATTTACATGCCACCCATCAGTGTAGCAAGGCTCCCATTTCTCCACGGCCTGTCCTGCATTTCTGGTTTTGACACTTTTTTCAGCATGGCCTTTTTGACCGATGGGAAGCGAGACTTCTTTATAGCGCTGATTTGCCTTTCCAGGTTGCTTGGTTGGCCAAAAAGGCCGTATGCGTTTTTTCCTGAATATATTCAGGAAAAAACGCATACGCCCTTTTTGGCCAAGGGCATCATTGTCAACGTTTTGCCGCTTTTCATGTGCTTTAAAGGCGATTCGAATCTACCTCCTGAAATCTTTTTCCGGCAATTCTGCCTTGATTTCAAATCCTCTTCTTTGCCTTCCCTCAATATATTTGTGGACAAGAGTTATCATTTATAACTCTGCAGGTTTGTGAATTGCAGTGCCCTGAACCTCCATTTTACAACTCGTTTTTATGGGAGCTGGCCGTAAAATCGCAGAATGGCTTCAGGCCCTGTTCTCGTTCCGGGGGGGCAGGCTGAGCCTGTGGTTAATTCTTCTTCCTGATGGGAAAATACAGTGACCTGTGCCTGTCCCAACACCAAGAGCTAGTCTCTCGTTGGTTCCACGTCTTCCCGTTTATCCTCAGGACAGATTGCAACCTGTATGGAACAGGAGGTTAAAGGTGCTGATGCTCCAAGTAGGGAGCTTTCTAGTAAAGCGGCTGGAATGGCGAACCCGGGCACAAGGAGATGAGAAATGAGGTGCCTTTTAGAAACCTTTCCCCATCACACGGTGTACCATCTTCTGGGTTTCTCATGCATGTTTTCGATGTAGGAAGATGCCCTTGAACCTGGAGATTTGGGACCCATGCGATGGGTACCACACAGTATTACTTTAAAGGGTCTGTGTTTGCTCACCCAACCTCACCAAACCTCTCAGCCCCAAGAGTGTCCACCCTTATGTCTCATCCAGCTGTGGGTCTAGATATGGTTAATCCAGGTTGCATCACAAGCCCTGAACGCATTGTGTAAGAATTTCTCTCTCTTTCACTGTCTTTCTTTCATGGGTGTTTCAAAGTAATTTATTTTTATAATGGGGTTTAGCTGCTTTTCACTGCTGTGTTTATGCCGCTTTACACCCACTTGACACACTAACAGAGAGATATCAATACATAGGTTTTACGATTATTATTAGTCAGATATATTCTTGTGTGGTGAATAGGGCGTGTTGAGTCCAGTTCTCTGAGCAAGGAGTAGGTCTTGTCTATTACATATTGGGTTTATGGAACGGTATCTGAGCTAGTTTGAAACCCTTTTTTTATGTATCACCCCACCTCACCTTTCCCGTTAAGCAGCCATAGTGTGTTTTCTGCATGTGTGACTTTGTTCTGTTTTGTAATTCAGTTCAAGTGTAACGCTTTTTACATTCCCTCTATAAGTGATACCTTATGAGAAGTGTCTTTTTCTGTGTGACTTATTTCACTTAGAATCGTCGTACCTAAATCCACTCATCATGCTGCTACTAACCTTAGGACATTGATTTCATGGCTGAGTGATATTCCATTGTACATAAGGACCACAACTTCTTTATCCATTTTTCTCTTTCCTTGGATATTTAAGGTGGAATTAAGTGGAGGTTCTTGTCAACAGAGCAGCCCTAAAGTTTGGGGTGCCTGTGTCTTGCTGATTTTTAGTTTTCCCAATTTATACGCCCATGAGTCGATGTGCCCCTTTCTCTCTAGCTGTGTTTTTTAGATGTTTTAGGAAACACCATACCCTTCTCCAGAGTCATCATTGGCAATTTACACCCCACCCATCAGTGTAACAAAGCTCCCTTTACTCCCTGGCCTCTCCTGCTTTTCTTGTTTTTACACTTTTGTAGGAAAGCCATTTTGACCGATGGGATGTCAGACTTCTTTGTAGAGCTGAATTGCATATCCGGCTTGCTTGGTTGGCCAAAAAGGGCCTATGGGTTTTTTCCTGAATTCATTCAGAGAAAAACGCATATGCTCTTTTTGGCCAAGTGCATCATTGTCGACGTTTTGACGCTTTTCATGTGCTTTAGGGGTGATTCGAATCTAACTCCTGAAATCTGTTTCCTGCAATTCTGCCTTGATTTCAAATCCTCTTCGTTGCCTTCCCTCAATATATTTGTGGACGAGAGTTATCATTTATAACTCTGCAGATTTGTTAATTGCAGTGCCCATGAGCTCCATTTTTCAACTCGCTTTTTTGGGAGCTTTCCGCAGAACCGCTTGTTTGCTTCTGGCCCTACTCTGGTTCCCGGTGGCAGGCTAAGCCTTTGCTTAATTCTTCTTCCTGACTGGAAAATAGAGTGACATGTGCCTCTCCGAATATCTAGGGCTTGGCTCTCCTTGTTTCTCCTCCTTCCCCTTCTTCCTTTGGACAAATTCCGATTTCTGTGCAACTGGATGTTGAAGGTGCTGACATCCTCAAGTGGGGAGATTTTAAGGAAAAAGGCTGGAGGGGTGAACCCAACAACCAGGAAATTAGGCGTTTTGGTGCCTTTTCCAAAATCTTCCTGATCCAACCGTGTTCCATCTTCTGGGTGTCACAGGCATGTTTTAGCTGTAGGAAAGGTCCCGTGTATGTAAGGAGAACACAAGGGATTTTTCCAAATTAGTGTCTCCCCGAACTCCAATCTGGGGAATTTTTAAGCTACTGGTACATGTGTGTTCATTAAGGGACTTGGGCCGTAGGCAGAGTCCGAACTTTAGATGATTGAAGTCTTCAGGTTCAGAAACGCTCACCATCGGCCTCCTTTAGTTTCCATTTTATCTGTAGTTGATAGATGATGTCGATATAGATATCTATTGTTTTTCAGATTATTTCCCCTCAGGGGTCATTACAAAATATTGAGTATAGTTCCCTGTGCTATACAGTAGTTCCTTGTTGATGATATATTTTATACATAGCAGTGTGTATATGTTAATCTGAAACTGTTAATTTATCCCTCCTCCCACCTTTCCCCTTTGGTAATAAAAAATATAAGATTTTATACTTCTCAGAAATCTAGGAGCTGAAAGAGAGGTATCATTTTCAATGGAAAATCATTCCAAACAAGGTTGAAACTTCAACCAAGATTATTAGATGTACATCCTTGGAAAGAAATCACTGCATTTCTCTACTGTTGACCTGACAAATAAGACAAACCCCTCCACTGAACTTGCTTATAATAAAGTGATGGAAATATCAAATGGAAGTGTTAGAAACATCTTCTTTTACACGAGCCTTATACACTGCTCTATGTTAATTACAGTTTGGCTCACACATCTGTTCATTGAAGTTACAATGTTCTCAAATTCTGTTACTGATCCTGCAGAGTGGGCCCCAACAAGGGTCTCCCTGCCCAGTGTCATTGGAGCCAACAGATCGAGACTGACTTTGGTTCAGAAGCAAAGGAAAACTTTACATTTTGATCAGAGAATGGAGAGGTGAGAGTGTGTGCTCCCCTGCGGGTTGTGGGCCGGGCTGCTGTGTAGGGATCCTGTCAGCATCAGCGGGAGGGAGGGGGCGGAGCTCTCGAGGGCCAGGTTGCCTGGAGCTCAGGCTCTATGTCGCAGAGTCTGCACGGGGCCCCACGAGCTGAGGTGTCGGCCCAGCCATTTTGCACGAGGAAATCGGGTCTGAAGTGTCGGGTGTGGGACCTCTGCATGTGGAAACCTAGGAGCAAGTGAAATTAGACAAAGCACAAAGGAAAAAATGGTTAGACTTTATTTTATTGCCCAGATTCTATTTTTATCTCCCAGGAATTTTTAATGGGCTTTGCCAGTGACAAAGCCCTCCTCTGCCTTTTGTCCCATTCCTCATTCTTGGGGCGCTGAGGGTGCAGACACGTCTTCTGTAAATGCTTCATGCTGAGTTGGGTGTCCTCATACCCGGGGGGAGGGGCAGGACTTCTCCCCAGCAGCCTCCAGGTGAGGTTGATTGTCCGCAGGCCTCCTCCCTCACTGCTCGTCTGCCTGAGCACCAGCATTGGAAGTTTTATAGATTCTAATGACCTTTAAGGGTCCAGGAAAGAGATGTGCAGAGACGCTGGGGGGGTGGGCGGTTTTACCCTGCTCCACATTGGTTCGGCCCCCTTAGGCTGAACGGTTTCTGCCAGCCTAGATGCTCTGACCAGTAGTCTGTGCTTTCTTCAGTTAGGCCACTGAATTAACGTACAAACAGGACCAGGTGTCAGAGCCCTGCTTGCTCAACTCCCAGACAGTCCAGGGCCGGTGGTGATCCAGGACCATGACGGCCACTCAGTCAACGGCCTTTTGAAGTAGCCAGGAGTACAGCCGGTCTCACTGGCCGCCATCACCGCGGTGTCTGTAGGCTTTTCTATGGTGGCAGCGTTATTTACGGTTCCCCTGCCAAGTTTATTAGCTCCGCTCTGGGTGCAGTAAGTCCTGTAAGCCATAGTCTGCTCTTTTGGGGCACACTCTTGTTGTTTTCTGAGAGAAGCTCCAGGTCAAGTGATGGTCACACGAGTCGTCATGGGGGCCCATTGCCCCAGGTTGTCTCTCTGGAGGTTGGCGTTGGAGGGCCTCCTCACTCGAGGTCATTGTGCCAAGGAGCAATCCCTGCAACTTCAGGGCATGGTGGGTGGTTAGGATCACCAAGTGGCGTCCTTTTCCCTTAGGAGGGAGCTGGCATTGCGGGCTGTTGATTTCCAGATTTTTAGATACCCCCAGTATCCTGGTCGGATGGGGTGGCTGGCCAATGCCTGGAGGGCATTCTTGCATTGTTCCATTTCAAGTGGTCCCAGTTTTTGCACTAATACTCCAAGGGCGATTCGCCTTGGACCAGGATTGTAAAGGTCAAAGGGTTTAGCTAAATTAGGGAGGTCCAGGGCCAGGGTCTGAATTGACTGCTCTTTCCATTCTTGAAAGGCTGCTTCTGGATTCTATTCAAAAGGATCATCATCTTTTCCTTTCAGTGTTTCATATAGAGGCCCAGCTATTAGACTGTAGTTAGGGATCCAGATGCAGCAAACCCCGGTCTCCCCAGGAACCCCTAAGCTGTCTTCTAGTTTCAGGAAAGGTGAGGCTGCAAATGGCTTCTTCCCTTTCCTGGGGTGGGCTTCTCCGACCTTCTGTGCGAATGAAGCCCAGGAAGGCCACCTTAGTTTGTGATATTTGAGCCTTTTCCTTGGACACCTTCTATCTTTTATTGGCTAGGTAGTTCAGAGGCCTCCTTAGTCGGGCTGGTGATCAGAATGTCATCTGCATATTGAAGGAGGGTTCCCTTCTCCAGAGGTAGATCTTTTAGGTCTTTAGCTAACGTTTCCCCAAAGATGGTGTGGGAATTTTTGAACCCCTGGGGCAGGACGGCCCAGCAGTATTGTTTTTGTTGTAGGTTGAGTCCTGCCACTCACAGCCAAAATTTCTTGTGACTCTGGGACTAATGGAATACAGAAGAAGGCATCATTGAAGTCTAATACAGAATGCCATGTCCTGGTGGATGGTAGAATGACCAGCAGGGTGTAGGAATTAGGAACTACTAGATGTATATCCTCTGTGGCTTCACTGACTGTCCTGGCGTCCTCTACCAGGTCCCCAGCAGCCCACGGGGCTCTTGTGGTCAGGCCCCTCCCAGGATATGGAGCTCACCTGGGCAGGTATGCAGCAGCCCACGGGGCTCTCGTGGGCAGGCCCCTCCCTGGATATGGAGCTCCCGTGGACAGGTACCCCGGCAGGGCTGGGCACACAGGAACCGTGCACGTAGCCCTCATTGCAGAGCACCCCCAGCACCCCTGTCACTCAGAGCTGACACAGAGCACCTCAGAGCAGAGCTTGAACTAACAAACAGCAGCTCCAACAGGTCTGTGACCCTAGGCTTCACTCTGTGCGGCCTCCCTCTGCCTGGTCTTCCAGGGGCTTCCACTGCAGCCGGGGCACCAGGCCTCTGTCTCCACCCACCACCCCTCCTCTCCCTGACTCCTGGGTTCCTCTCATTAGCAGAGGGTCTTCTTGAAGTTGTCTCCCACTCATGGACCAGATAAAATGATTCGAAAACAAGCCAGGGCTGCCGCCCCTTATCTATCCTGACTCTCGGGACCCTACACCTGTTCCTTGGATCTGGCCGGTGCAGCAAGGCCCATTTTCTGCAACTCTGAGCCCCTGAGGGGCGAGGATTGGCTGACCTGGGCAGCCTGACCCGGCCGGCCAGCCCTTCCCAGGTGTGCCTGGGTTGA
This sequence comes from Balaenoptera borealis, assembly GCF_965194805.1. Taxonomy (NCBI): domain Eukaryota; kingdom Metazoa; phylum Chordata; class Mammalia; order Artiodactyla; family Balaenopteridae; genus Balaenoptera; species Balaenoptera borealis. The sequence continues at coordinate 12,858 of NW_028121893.1, read as the reverse complement.
GGTCAATATAAACACCCCTCCAGGCAGCAAAAGCCTCTGCAGCTGTGCCTGACGCCATATTCTCTGCCCCGTCAGCAGTCTCGGGGTTGGGCTGGTGGGAGGGAGTAGGGCCCACGGCTCTATGAGTGGCCCAGTGTGACTGGGGCTCTGCTGGACTTTCTGCAGGAGTTGCCGGGCTGCCACCTGCTAAAGAAGAGGATGTGTCACCCATACTTGCTGCTGGAATTTCTCCCCGGGCAGAGGTGAGGAAGGAAAAAAGCAGTGGGGGCCGGGACAGGAGGGGTACCTCAGGCAGGGAAATGGAAAGCTTCCAGACGAGCGCCCGGGGCCAGGACCATCCTGGCTGGCCTGCAGGCACCAAGTCGGCCTGCGTGCTGTCGCTGGTGTGACTCCAAGCCCCTTCCTCTAGTTTTTAAAGTCTTTGCACACATTCAGGTGTTTTACCTGGGAAGGGTGGGAAAAGTTCAGCAGCAGCTGGCCTGGGGCTCAGCTCACGTTTACTCAGAGACGCCTCCTCACGGTCCCCCAGCTTTGCAATGAGGACGCTCCTCGTGTGGGGGCTGCTGGCTGCATGGGAGATGATTCCCCACCTGTGACCAACTTCAGAATTGTTTACCCCTGGAGCAAGTGCCCTGATAGGGTTTTCCTCTGTATGACCAGTGGGTTCTGTTTTTTTTTTTTTTTTTTCTTTTTTGGTTCAAGGTAAGTTTTATTCCTCTTTTTGTATTTATGGATATAAGCATGGAAATAATTCATTCATATAAATACGTCTATGGGAAGGACAGAACTTTTTTTTCTGTTTTATTTTTTTAAGTATTACTTATTTTTTAATTTTTGAATTTATTTTATTCATTTTTTTATACAGCAGGCTCTTATTGGTAACCTATTTTATACATATAAGTGTATATATGTCAATCCCAGGCTCGCAATTCATCCCACCACCACCACCCTGCCACTTTCCCCCCTTGGTGTCCATACATTTGTTCTCTACATCTGTGTCTCTATTTCTGCCTTGCAAACCGGTTCATCTCTACCATTTTTCTAGGTTCCACATGTATGCGTTAATATACGATATTTGTTTTTCTCTTTCTGACTTACTTCACTCTGTATGACAGTCTCTAGATCTATCCACGTCTCTACAAATGACCCAATTTCATTCCTTTTTATGGCTGAGTAATATTCCATTTTATATATGTAGCACATCTTTTCTGTTCGTCTGTCTATGGGCATTTAGGTTGCTTCCATGACCTGGCTATTGTAAATAGTGCTGCAATGAATATTGTGGTGAATATGTCTTTTTGAATTATGGTTTTCTCTGGGTATATGGCCAGTAGTGGGATTGCTGGGTCATATGGTAATTCTATTTTTAGTTTTTTAAGGAACCTCCATACTGTTCTCCATCGTGACTGTATCAATTTACATTCCCACAAATAGTGTAAGAGGGTTCCCTTTTCTCCACACCCTCTCCAGCATTTGTTGCTTGTAGATTTTCTGATGATGCCCATTCTAACTCGTGTGAGGCGATACCTCATTGTAGTTTTGGTTTATATTTCTCTAATAATTAGTGATGTTGAGCAGCTTTTCATGTGCTTCTTGGTCATCTGTATGTCTTCTTGGGACAAATGTCTATTTACGTCATCTGCCCATTTTTGGATTGGGTTGTTTGTTTTTTTTACTGTTGAGCTGCATGAGCTGTTTATATACATTGGAGATTAATCCTTTGTCCATTGATTCGTTTGCAAATATTTTCTCCCATTGTGAGGGTTGTCTTTTCGTCTTGTTTGTAGTTTCCTTTGCTTTGCAAAAGCTTTTAGGTTTCATTTGCTCCCATATGTTTATTTTTTTTATTCCATTACTCTAGGAGGTGGATCAAAAAAGATCTTGCTGTGATTTATGTCAAAGAGTATTCTTCCTATGTTTTCCTCTAAGAGTTTTATAGTGTCCGGTCTTACATTTCGGTCTCTAATCCATTTTGAGTTTATTTTTTGTGTATGGTGTTAGGGAGTGTTCTAATTTCATTCTTTTACATGTAGCTGTCCATTTTTCCCAGCACCACTTATTGAAGAGACTGTCTTTTCTCCTTTGTATACCCTTGCCTCCTTTGTCATAGATTAGTGGGCCATAGGTGTGTAGGTTTATCTCTGGGCTTTTTTTTTTCTTTTACATCTTTATTGGAGTATAATTGCTTTACAATTGTGTGTTAGTTTCTGCTGTATAAAAAAGTGAATCAGCTGTGCGTATACATATAACACCATATCCCCTCCCTCTTGCACCTCCCTCTCACTCCCTTATCCCACCCTTTTAGGTGGTCACAAAGCACAGAGCTGATCTCCCTGTGCTATGTGGCTGCTTCCCAGTAGCTATCAATTTTACATTTGGTAGTGTATATATGTCCATACCACTCTCTCACTTTGTCCCAGCTTACCCTTCCCTCTCCCCATGTCCTCAAGTCCTTTCTCTACGTCTGTGTCCTTAATCCTTTCCTGCCCCTAGGTTCTTCATAAACTTTTTTTTTAAGATTCCATATATATGTGTTAGCATACGGTATTTGTTTTTCTCTTTCTGACTTACTTCACTCTGTAGGACAGACTCTAGATCCATCCACCTCACTAAAAGTAACTCAATTTCGTTTCTTTTTATGGCTGAATAATGTTCCATTGTATATTTGTGCCACATCTTCCTTATCCATTTATCTGTTGATGGACACTTAGGTTGCTTCCATGTCCTGGCTATTGTAAATAGAGCTACAGTGAACATTGTGGTACATGACTCTTTTTGAATTATGGTTTTCTCAGGGTAAATGTCCAGGAGTGGGTTTGCTGGGTTGTATGGTAGTTCTATTTTTAGTTTTTAAGGAACCCCCATACCGTTCTCCCTAGTGGCTATATCAATTTACATTCCCACCAACAGTGCAAGAGGGTTCCCTTTGCTCCAATAAATGCCTCTCCAGCATTTATTGTTGGTAGATTTTTTGATGATGGCCATTCTGACTGGTGTGAGGTGATACCTCACTGTAGTTTTGATTTGCATTTCTCTAATGATTAGTGATGTTCAGCATCCTTTCATGTGTTTGTTGGCAACCTGTATATCTTCTTTGGAGAAATGTCTATTTAGGTCTTCTGCCCATTTTTGGATTGGGTTGTTTGGTTTTGTGATATTGAGCTACATGAGCTGCTTTTTGGAGATTAATCCTTTGCCATTTGCTTCATTTGAAAATATTTTCTCCCATTCTGATGGTTGTCTTTTCATCTTGCTTATGTTTTCCTTTGCTGTGCAAAAGAATTTATGTTTCATTCGGTCCCATTTTTTTATTTTTGTTTTTATTTCCATTTCTCTAGGAGGTGGGTCAAAAAGGATCTTGCTGTGATTTATGTCATAGACTGTTCTGCTTATGTTTTCCTCTAAGAGTTTTATAGTGGCTGGTCTTATATTTAGGTCTCTAATCCATTTTGAGTTTATTTTTGCGTATGGTGTTAGGGTGTGTACTAATTTCATTCTTTTACATGTAACTGTCCAGTTTTCCCAGCACCACTTGCTGAAGACACTGTCTTTTCTCCATTGTATACCCTTGCCTCCTTTGTCATAGATTAGTGAACCATAGGTACGTGGGTTTATCTCTGTGCTTTCTATCCTGTTCTATTGACCTATATTTCTGTTCTTGTGTCAGTACCATATTATCTTGATTACTGTAGCTTTGCAATATAGTCTGAAGTCTGGAAGTCTGATTCCTCCAGCTCTTTTTTTTTCCCCCCTCAAGACTGCTTTGGCTATCCAGGGTCTTTTGTGTCTCCCTACAAATTTTAAGATTTTTTTTTCTTGTTCTGTAGAAAATGCCAAAGGTATTTTGATCGGGATTGCATTGAATCTGTAGATTGCTTTGGGTAGTATAGTCATTTTCACAATATTGATTCTTCTAATCCGAGAACATGGTATATGTCTCCATCTGTTTATATCATCTTTGATTTCTTTCATCAGTGTCTTATAGTTTTCTGAGTACAGGTCTTTTACTTCCTTAGGTAGGTTTATTCCTAGGTATTTTATTCTTTTTGTTGCAGTGGTAATGGGATTGTTTCCTTAATTTCTCTTTCTGATCTTTCATTGTTAGTGTATAGGAATGCAAGCAATTTCTGTGCATTAATTTTGTATCCTGCAACTTTACCAAATTCATTGATTAGCTCCAGTGGTTTTCTGGTGGCATCTTTAGGATTCTCTATCTATGATATCATGTCATCTGCAAACAGTGACAATTTTACTTCTTCTTTTCCTTTTTGTATTCCTTTTATTTCTTTTTCTTCTCTGATTGCCATGGCTAGGACTTCCAAAACTATGTTGAATAGCAGTGGTGAGAGTGGACATCCTCGTCTTGTTCCTGATCTTAGAGGAAACGCTTTCAGTTTTTCACCATTGAGAATGTTGTTTGCTGTGGGTTTGTCATATATGGCCTTTATTATGTTGAGGTAGTTTCCCTCTATGCCCACACTCTGCAGAGTTTTTATCGTAAATGAGTGTTGAATTTTCTCAAAATCTTTTCCTTCATCTATTGAGATGATCATATGCTTTTATTCTACAATTTGTTAATATGGTGTATCACATTGATTTGTGTATATTGAAGAATCCTTGCATCCCTGGGATAAACCCCACTTGATCATGGTGTATGATCCTTTTCATGTGTTGTTCGATTCTGTTTGCTAGTATTTTGTTGAGGATTTTTACATCTATATTCATCAGTGATATTGGTCTATAATTTTCTTTCCTTGTAGTATCTCTGTCTGATTTTGGTATCAGGGTGATGGTGGTCTCATAGAATGAGTTTGGGAGTGTTCCTTCCGCTGCAATTGTTTTGAAGAATTTGAGAAGGTTGGGTGTTAGCTCTGCTCTAAATGTTTGATAGAATTCACCTGTGATGCCATCTGGTTCTGGACTTTTGTTTGTTGGAAGATTTTTAATCACAGTTTCAATTTCATTGCTTGTGATAGGTTTGTTCATATTTTCTATTTCTTCCTGGTTCAGTCTTAGAAGGTTATCCCTTTCTAAGAATTTGTCCATTTCTTCCAGATTGTCCATTTTATTGGCCTAGAGTTGCTTGTAGTAGTCTCTTAGGATGCTTTGTATTCCTGTGGTGTCTGTTATAACTTCTGCTTTTTCACTTCTAATTTTGTTGATTTGCGTCCTCTCCCTCTTTTTCTGGAGTCCGGCTAGAGGTTGATCATTTTTGCTTATCTTCTCAAAGAACCAGCTTTTAGTTTTATTGATCTTTGCTTTCGTTTTCTTTGTTTCTATTTCATTTATTTCTGCTCTGATCTTTATGATTTCTTTCCTTCTACTAACTTTGGGTTTTGTTCTTCTTTCTCTAGTTCCTCTAGGTGTAAGGTTAGATTGTTTATTTGAGATTTTTCTTGTTTCTTGAGGTAGGCTTGTATTGCTATAAACTTCCCTCTTAGAACTCCTTTTGCTGCATCCCATAGGTTTTGGATCATCGTGTTTTTGTTGTCATTTGTCTCTAGGTAGTTTTTGATTTCCTCTTTGATTTCTTCAGTGATCGCTTGGTTATTTAGTAACGTGTTGTTTAGCCTCCATGTGTTTGTGTTTTTTACGGTTTTTTCCGTGTAATTGATTTCTAATCTCATAGCATTGTGGTCGGAACAGCTGCTTGATATGATTTCAGTTTTCTTAAATTTACTGAGGCTTTATCTGTGACCCAAGATGTGATCTATCCTGGAGAATGTTCCGTGTGCAGTTGAGAAGAACGTGTAATCTGCTGTTTTTGGATGGAATGTCCTATAAATATCAATTAACTCTATCTGGTCTATTGTGTCATTTAAAGCTTGTGTTTCCTTATTAATTTTCTGTCTGGCTGATCTCCACTGGTGTAAGTGAGCTGTTAAAGTCCCCCGCTATTATTGTGTTACTGTCGATTTCCTCTTTTATAGCTGTTAGCAGTTGCCTTATACATTGAGCTGCTCCTATTTTGGGTACATATATATTTATAATTGTTATATCTTCTTCTTGGATTGATCCCCTGACCATTATGTAGTGCCTTTCCTTGTCTCTTGTAACATTCTTTATTTTAAAGTCTATTTTATCTGATATGAGTATTGCTACTCCAGCTTTCTTTTGATTTTCATTTGCATAGAATATATTTTTCCATCGCCTCACTTTGAGTCTGTATGTGTCCCTAGGTCTGAAATGGATCTCTTGTAGACAGCATATATATGGGTCTTGTTTTTGTATCCATTCAGCGAGCCTGTGTCTTTTGGTTGGAACATGTAGTGCATTCACGTTTAAGGTAATTATCGATATGTATGTTCCTACTACTATTTTCTTAATTGTTATGGGTTTGTCTTGGTGGGTCCTTTTCTTCTCTTGTGTTTCCCACTTAGAGAAGTTCCTTTAGCATTTGGTGTAGAGCTGGTTTCATGGTGCTGAATTCTCTTAACTTTTGCTTGTCTGTAAGGCTTTTGATTTCTCCATCAAATCTGAATGAGCTCTTTGCAGGGTGGAGTACTCTTGGTTGTAGGTTCTTCCCTTTCATCACTTTAAATTTATCATGCCACTTCCTTCTGGCTTGTAGATTTTCTGCTGAGAAATCAGTTGTTATCCTTATGGGAGTTCCCTTGTATGTTATTTGTCATTTTTCCCTTGCTGCTTTCAATCATTTTTCTTTGTCGTTAATTTTTGTCAATTTGATTACTATGTGTCTTGTCATTTTTCTCCTTTGGTTTATCCTGCCTGGGACACTCTGTGCTTCTGGACTTGGGTGGCTATTTCTTTTCCCATGCTAGGGAAGTTTTTGACCATTATCTCTTTAAATATATTCTCGGGTCCTTTCTCTCTCTCTTCTCCTTCTGGGACCCCTATAATGCGAATGTTGTTGCGTTTAATGTTGTCCCAGAGGACTCTTGGGGTGTCTTCGTTTATTTTCATTCTTTTTCTTTATTCTGTTCCATGGCAGTGATTTCCACCTTTCTGTCTTCCAGGTCACTTATCCGTTCTTCTGCCACAGTTATTCTGCTACTGATTCCTTCTAGTGTATTTTTCATTTCAGTTATTCCATTGTTCACCTCTGTTTGTTTGTTCTTTAATTCTTCTAGGTGTTTGTTCCTTAATTCTTCTAGGTCTTTGTTAAACATTTCTTGCATCTTCTCGATCTTTGCCTCCTTTCTTTTTCCAAGGTCTTGGCTCAACTTCACTATCATTATTCTGAATTTTTTTTCTGGAAGGTTCCCTATCTCCACCTCATTTCGTTTTTTTTTCTGGGGTTTTATCTTGTTCCTTGATCTGGTATAAAGTCCTCTGCCTTTTCATTTTGTCTATCTTTCTGTGAATGTGGTTTTCCTTCCACAGGCTGCAGAATTGTAGTTCTTCTTGCTTCTGCTGTCTGCTCTCCGGTGGATGAGTCTATCTTAGAGGCTTGTGCAAGCTTCCTGATGGGAAGGACTGGTGGTGGGTAGAGCTGGGTGTTGCTTTGGTGGGCAGAGCTTTAATCCGCTTGTCTACGGATTAAATAAAACTTTAATAAAAAGTTTAATCCGCTTGTCTGCTGATGCATGGGGCTGGGTTCCCTCCCTGTTGGTTGTTTGGCCTGAGGCGACCCAGCCCTGGAGCCTACCTTGCTCTTGGTGGGGCTAATGGCGGACTCTGGGAGGGCTCACACCAAGGAGTATTTCCCAGAACTTCTGCTGCCAGTGTCGTTGTCCTCACGGTGAGCCACAGCCACAGCCACCACCTGCCTCTGCAGGAGACCCTCTAAAAGTAGCAGGTAGTTCTGGTCATTCTCCTACAGGGTCACTGCTCCTTCCCCTGGGTCCTGATGTGCACACTACTTTGTGTGTGCCCTCCAAGAGTGGAGTATCTGAGTGGAGTTGAGACTCTGAGACTCTGTGTGGAGTTGCACAGACTCTGGGTCCTGTGAAGCTTCGATGTTTTGTGATTCTAGAAATCCTATAGGAGACGGTCCACAGCAGGTGACGCTAATGTTGTCAGTAGAGGTGTTGAAGCCAAAGATCTGCAGTTCCAACTAGAGGTGCCGATGTACATACAGGACAAAATCATCTCGTGTGAATGTAGTTCAGGCATGTTTAAGATGAATGCAGTCATGTTAATGCCTACCATATTCTATCTTGAGCCTCTCCTCAGGGACCCCCTCCTCAGTTCCTGAGGCTCCTGTAAGTCATGTACAGGGGACTGGAGAGTGGGCTCTGTCCAGTCTGAGCCCTGAGTTACCCTGTGTGTATCTTAGGATACTTTGTATTTCTGTGGTGTCCGTTGTAACATCATCTCTTTCATTTCAGATTTATTTGGGCCCTCTCTTTTTAAAAAAACATACTACTGTTGTCTTTTATTCTTTACAGAAGTTTAATAAGTGTTTGATCTACTATCCTTACCCTATGTATACTTTTTGCAGTGAGATTTTTTACTTTTCTTTGTTTCCTTGTTACTATCAATAATTAGTGAGACTTCTTTTAAGCTACCTTCAACATTGCTTATAAAGCTGCTTTATTAGTGATGACAGAGCCTTAATGGAAGTCATGTTCTGGTTGTAAATTAGAATGCAATGTGCCAGCAAATAGCCCCTTAAGTTTATGTCTCATTACTTCTTGTTCTTTTTTTAATTTAATTTTTATTTTTTGTCAGAGCAAATTTAATTAAAATGTTTTGTTTCTTCTAGGTGTGAAAGATGTGGTTCTTTTAAACATATACATATATCTATTCTTCTTTGGATCATTTTCCCATGTAGGTTATGACACGATGTTGAGTAGTCTTGTCTTGGTATTACGTAGGTCTTTGGTGATTACATATTTCACATGTGTTTCTATATCTATCTTAACCCCAATATCCTAATGTATCCAATCCTCACACCTTTCCATTTGGTGAACCATAAGTTTGTTTAATGAATCTGTGATTGCATTTCTCTGTGGAAATATCTTCATTGGTATCAATTTTTAGGTAAGACCTATAAGTGATATTATAGGATATGTGTCTTTTGCTTTCTGACTTAGTACAATTTGCCTGATTACCTCAAGAATCATACATGGTGCTGCAAATGGCATTGTTTCATTTTTTTCCCTGGCTAATATTCCATCTGTACGTGTACCAGTTCTTCTTTGGCCACGCATCTCTTGATGGACTTTCTGGTTGCCTCCATGTCTTGGCTATTGTAATACTGCTGCAATGCACATTTGCTTGCCTGTGTCTTTCCAGTTATATCTTCTTATGTTATAGGCCAAGGAGTGGGCTTGCTGTATCATATGGTAGCTCAGTGTGTATGTTTTAAAGGCACCACCATTCAGTTCTCATTAGTGGCTCTTTCCAGGTTATGTCCCACTTAAAATTGAGGGTATGCATTTCTCCAAAACACCTTCAATATTTATTGTTTGTAGTTTTCTTGCTGATGGTCATTCTAACAGGTGCGAGCTGATACCTATCTGTGGTTGAATTTGCATGTGTCCCATAATCTGTTGAAATTGAGCTTTAAAGCATGCCCTTTTATTTATCAAACTGTGATTACAGCTTAGTTCTTCAAAGTGTTTTCTTAAAGTAAGTGTCACATTTTGAAAATTTTTGGCCATTACCTCCCTCAAGACATTTGGAGGGCACGTTTCATTTACAGCCCTGAAGTACTTGTTCATATGAAGTGACCATTAGCACAGGTTTTAAAGCTGCTTTTGCAGGTAACGGCCAGAGGGTGGCAGCCTTTCTACGTTCCCAATCTGGTAAATAGGGAAAGAGACCTTCAGTCCCAAGAGTGTCCAGCTTTATTTCTCATCCAGCTGTGGGTCTAGATATGGTCACACCAGGTTGCATCACAGCCCCGGAACGAATTATGTAAAAATTTCTCCCTCTATCACTGTCTTTGTTTTTTGGGATTTTAAAGTAATTTATTTTTATAATGGGGTTTACCTGATTTTCACTGCTGTGTTTATGCCCCTTTACACCCACTTGATTCACTTACAGAGAGAAATCAATACATAGGTTTTAAGATTTTTACTAGTCAGATATATTCTTGTTCGTTGAATAGGGGGTGTTGCATTCACTTCACTGAGCAAGGAGTAGGTCTTGTCTATTACATATTGGGTTTATGGATCGGTATTTGAGCTAATATGAAACCCTCGTTTTATGCATCACCCCACCTCACCTTTCCCGTTAAGCAGCCATAGTGTGTTTTCTAAATGTGTGACTCTGTTCTGTTTTGTAATTCAGTTCAAGTGTAACGGTTTTTACATTCCCTCTACAAGTGATATCTTATGATAAGTGTCTTTTTCTGTGTGACTTATTTCACTTAGAATCGTCGAACATAAATCCACTCATCATGCGGCTAATAGCCTTATGACATTGATTTCATGGCTGAGTGATATTCCATTGTACATAAGGACCACAACATCGTTATCCATTTTCCTATTTCCTGGGATATTTAAGGTGTAATGAAGAGGAGGTTCTTGTCAACAGAGCAGCCCTAAACTTTGGTGTGCCTGTGTCTAGCTGATTTTTAGTTTTCCCAATTCATAACCCCATAAGTGGAAATGCCCTATGCTCTCTAAGCTGTGTTTTTTAGATGTTTCAGGACTCACCGTACACTTCTCCAGAGTGGCTGTTGGCAATTTACATCCCGCCCATCAGTGTAGAAAGGCTCCCATTTCTCCATGGCCTGTCCTGCATTTCTGGTTTTGACACTTTTTTCAGCATGGCCCTTTTGACGGATGGGAAGCGAGACTTCTTTGTAGCGCTGATTTGCCTTTCCAGGTTGCTTGGTTGGCCAAAAAGGGCGTATGCGTTTTTTCCTGAATATATTCAGGAAAAAACGCATACGCCCTTTTTGGCCAAGGGCATCATTGTCAACGTTTTGCCGCTTTTCATGTGCTTTAAAGGCGATTCGAATCTACCTCCTGAAATCTGTTTCCTGCAATTCTTCCTTGATTTCAAATCCCCTTCTTTGCCTTCCCTCAATATATTTGTGGACAAGAGTTATCATTTATAACTCTGCAGGTTTGTGAATTGCAGTGCCCTGAAGCTCGATTTTACAACTCGCGTTTTTGGGAGCTGGCCGCAAAAGCGCAGGATGGCTTCAGACCCAGTTCTGGTTCCGGGGGGCAGGCTGAGCCTGTGGTTAATTCTTCTTCCTGATGGGAAAATAGAGTGACCTGTGCCTGTCCCAACACCAAGAGCCAGTCTCTCATTGGTTCCCCGTCTTCCCGTTCATCCTCAGGAAAAATTGTAACCTGTACGGAACAGGAGGTTAAAGGTGCTGATGCTCCAAGTAGGGAGATTGCTAGTAAAGAGGCTGGAATGGCGAACCCGTGCACAAGGAGATGAGAAATGAGGTGCGTTTTAGAAACCTTTCCCCATCACACGGTGTACCATCTTCTGGGTTTCTCATGCATGTTTTCGATGTAGAAAGATCCCCTTGAACCTGGAGATATGGGACCCATGCGATGGGTACCACGCAGTATTACTATAAAGGGTCTGCGTTTGCTCACCCAACCTCACCAAACCTCTCAGCCCCAAGAGTGTCCACCCTTAGGTCTCATCCAGCTGTGGGTCTAGATATGGTCAATCCAGGTTGCATCACAGCCCCTGAACGCATTGTGTAAGAATGTCTCTCTCTTTCACTGTCTTTCTTTCATGGGTTTTTCAAAGTAATTTATTTTCATAATGCGGTTTAGCTGCTTTTCACTGCTGTGTTTATGCCGCTTTACACCCACTTGACACACTAACAGAGAGATATCAATACATAGGTTTTAAGATTATTACTAGTCAGATATATTCTTGTGCGGTGAATAGGGCGTGTTGAGTCCAGTTCTCTGAGCAAGGAGTAGGTCTTGTCTATTACATATTGGGTTTATGGAACGGTATCTGAGCTAATTTGAAACCCTTGTTTTATGTATCACCCCACCTCACCTTTCCCGTTAAGCAGCCATAGTGTGTTTTCTGCATGTGTGACTCTGTTCTGTTTTGTAATTCAGTTCAAGTGTAACGGTTTTTACATTCCCTCTATCAGTGATACCTTATGAGAAGTGTCCTTTTCTGTGTGACTTATTTCACTTAGAATCGTCGTACCTAAATCCACTCATCATGCTGCTACTAGCCTTATGACATTGATTTCATGGCTGAGTGATATTCCATTGTACATAAGGACCACAACTTCTTTACCCATTTTTCTCTTTCCTGGGATATTTAAGGTGGAATGAAGTGGAGGTCCTTGTCAACAGACCAGCCCTAAACTTTGGGGTGCTTGTGTCTTGCTGATTTTTCATTTTCCCAATTTATACCCCCATGAGTGGAAGTGCCCTATGCTCTCTAAGCTGTGTTTTTTAGATGTTTCACGACTCACCGTACACTTCTCCAGAGTGGCTGTTGGCAATTTACATCCCGCCCATCAGTGTAGCAAGGCTCCCATTTCTCCATGGCCTGTCCTGCATTTCTGGTTTTGACACTTTTTTCAGCATGGCCCTTTTGACCGATGGGAAGCGAGACTTCTTTGTAGCGCTGATTTGCCTTTCCAGGTTGCTTGGTTGGCCAAAAAGGGCGTATGCGTTTTTTCCTGAATATATTCAGGAAAAAACGCATACGCCCTTTTTGGCCAAGGGCATCATTGTCAACGTTTTGCCGCTTTTCATGTGCTTTAAAGGAGATTCGAATCTACCTCCTGAAATCTGTTTCCTGCAATTCTGCCTTGATTTCAAATCCTCTTCTTTGCCTTTCCTCAATATATTTCTGGACGAGAGTTATCATTTATAACTCTGCAGGTTTGTGAATTGCAGTGCCCTGAGCCTCCATTTTACAACTCGTGTTTTTGGGAGCTGGCCGCAAAAGCGCAGGATGGCTTCAGGCCCTGTTCTGGTTCCGGGGGGAGGGATGAGC
>NW_028121894.1:0-39654 GCF_965194805.1 Balaenoptera borealis | reverse complement strand
GTGGAAGTGCCCTATGCTCTCTAAGCTGTGTTTTTCAGATGTTTCAGGACACACCGTACACTTCTCCAGAGTGGCTGTTGGCAATTTACATCCCGCCCATCAGTGTAGCAAGGCTCCCATTTCTCCATGGCCTGTCCTGCATTTCTGGTTTTGACACTTTTTTCAGCATGGCCCTTTTGACCGATGGGAAGCGAGACTTCTCTGTAGCGCTGATTTGCCTTTCCAGGTTGCTTGGTTGGCCAAAAAGGGCGTATGCGTTTTTTCCTGAATATATTCAGGAAAAAACGCATACGCCCTTTTTGGCCAAGGGCATCATTGTCAACGTTTTGCCGCTTTTCATGTGCTTTAAAGGCGATTCGTATCTACCTCCTGAAATCTGTTTCGTGCAATTCTGCCTTGATTTCAAATCCTCTTCTTTGCCTTCCCTCAATATATTTGTGGACGAGAGTTATCATTTATAACTCTGCAGGTTTGTGAATTGCAGTGCCCTGAACCTCCATTTTACAACTCGCTTTTTTGGGAGCTGGCCGCAAAAGCGCAGGATGGCTTCAGGCCCTGTTCTGGTTCCGGGGGGCAGGCTGAGCCTGTGGTTAATTCTTCTTCCTGATGGGAAAATAGAGTGACCTGTGCCTGTCCCGACACCAAGAGCTAGTCTCTCGTTGGTTCCCCGTCTTCCCGTTCATCCTCAGGACAAATTGCAACCTGTACGGAACAGGAGGTTAAAGGTGCTGATGCTCCAAGTAGGGAGATTGCTAGTAAAGCGGCTGGAATGGCGAACCCGGGCACAAGGAGATGAGAAATGAGGTGCGTTTTAGAAACCTTTCCCCATCACACGGTGTACCATCTTCTGGGTTTCTCATGCATGTTTTCGATGTAGGAAGATGCCCTTGAACCTGGAGATTTGGGACCCATGCGATGGGTACCACGCAGTATTACTTTAAAGGGTCTGCGTTTGCTCACCCAACCTCACCAAACCTCTCAGCCCCAAGAGTGTCCACCCTTATGTCTCATCCAGCTGTGGGTCTAGATATGGTCAATCCAGGTTGCATCACAGCCCCTGAACTCATTGTGTAAGAATTTCTATCTCTTTCACTGTCGTTGTTTCATGGGTTTTTCAAAGTAATTTATTTTCATAATGGGGTGTAGCTGCTTTTCACGGCTGTGTTTATGCCGCTTTACACCCACTTGACACACTAACAGAGAGATATCAATACATAGGTTTCAAGATTATTACTAGTCAGATATATTCTTGTGCGGTGAATAGGGCGTGTTGAGTCCAGTTCTCTGAGCAAGGAGTAGGTCTTGTCTACTACATATTGGGTTTATGGAACGGTATCTGAGCTAATTTGATACCCTTGTTTTATGTATCACCCCACCTCACCTTTCCCGTTAAGCAGCCATAGTGTCTTTTCTGCATGTGTGACTCTGTTCTGTTTTGTAATTCAGTTCAAGTGTAACGGTTTTTACATTCCCTCTATCAGTGATACCTTATGAGAAGTGTCCTTTTCTGTGTGACTTATTTCACTTAGAATCGTCGTACCTAAATCCACTCATCATGCTGCTACTAGCCTTATGACATTGATTTCATGGCTGAGTGATATTCCATTGTACATAAGGACCACAACTTCTTTATCCATTTTTCTCTTTCCTGGGATATTGAAGGTGGAATGAAGTGGAGGTCCTTGTCAACAGAGCAGCCCTCAACTTTGGGGTGCTTGTGTCTTGCTGATTTTTCATTTTCCCAATTTATACCCCCATGAGTGGAAGTGCCCTATGCTCTCTAAGCTGTGTTTTTCAGATGTTTCAGGACACACCGTACACTTCTCCAGAGTGGCTGTTGGCAATTTACATCCCGCCCATCAGTGTAGCAAGGCTCCCATTTCTCCATGGCCTGTCCTGCATTTCTGGTTTTGACACTTTTTTCAGCATGGCCCTTTTGACCGATGGGAAGCGAGACTTCTCTGTAGCGCTGATTTGCCTTTCCAGGTTGCTTGGTTGGCCAAAAAGGGCGTATGCGTTTTTTCCTGAATATATTCAGGAAAAAACGCATACGCCCTTTTTGGCCAAGGGCATCATTGTCAACGTTTTGCCGCTTTTCATGTGCTTTAAAGGCGATTCGTATCTACCTCCTGAAATCTGTTCGTGCAATTCTGCCTTGATTTCAAATCCTCTTCTTTGCCTTCCCTCAATATATTTGTGGACGAGAGTTATCATTTATAACTCTGGCAGGTTTGTGAATTGCAGTGCCCTGAACCTCCATTTTACAACTCGCTTTTTTGGGAGCTGGCCGCAAAAGCGCAGGATGGCTTCAGGCCCTGTTCTGGTTCCGGGGGGCAGGCTGAGCCTGTGGTTAATTCTTCTTCCTGATGGGAAAATAGAGTGACCTGTGCCTGTCCCGACACCAAGAGCTAGTCTCTCGTTGGTTCCCCGTCTTCCCGTTCATCCTCAGGACAAATTGCAACCTGTACGGAACAGGAGGTTAAAGGTGCTGATGCTCCAAGTAGGGAGATTGCTAGTAAAGCGGCTGGAATGGCGAACCCGGGCACAAGGAGATGAGAAATGAGGTGCGTTTTAGAAACCTTTCCCCATCACACGGTGTACCATCTTCTGGGTTTCTCATGCATGTTTTCGATGTAGGAAGATGCCCTTGAACCTGGAGATTTGGGACCCATGCGATGGGTACCACGCAGTATTACTTTAAAGGGTCTGCGTTTGCTCACCCAACCTCACCAAACCTCTCAGCCCCAAGAGTGTCCACCCTTATGTCTCATCCAGCTGTGGGTCTAGATATGGTCAATCCAGGTTGCATCACAGCCCCTGAACTCATTGTGTAAGAATTTCTATCTCTTTCACTGTCGTTGTTTCATGGGTTTTTCAAAGTAATTTATTTTCATAATGGGGTGTAGCTGCTTTTCACGGCTGTGTTTATGCCGCTTTACACCCACTTGACACACTAACAGAGAGATATCAATACATAGGTTTCAAGATTATTACTAGTCAGATATATTCTTGTGCGGTGAATAGGGCGTGTTGAGTCCAGTTCTCTGAGCAAGGAGTAGGTCTGTCTACTACATATTGGGTTTATGGAACGGTATCTGAGCTAATTTGATACCCTTGTTTTATGTATCACCCCACCTCACCTTTCCCGTTAAGCAGCCATAGTGTCTTTTCTGCATGTGTGACTCTGTTCTGTTTTGTAATTCAGTTCAAGTGTAACGGTTTTTACATTCCCTCTATCAGTGATACCTTATGAGAAGTGTCCTTTTCTGTGTGACTTATTTCACTTAGAATCGTCGTACCTAAATCCACTCATCATGCTGCTACTAGCCTTATGACATTGATTTCATGGCTGAGTGATATTCCATTGTACATAAGGACCACAACTTCTTTATCCATTTTTCTCTTTCCTGGGATATTGAAGGTGGAATGAAGTGGAGGTCCTTGTCAACAGAGCAGCCCTCAACTTTGGGGTGCTTGTGTCTTGCTGATTTTTCATTTTCCCAATTTATACCCCCATGAGTGGAAGTGCCCTATGCTCTCTAAGCTGTGTTTTTCAGATGTTTCAGGACACACCGTACACTTCTCCAGAGTGGCTGTTGGCAATTTACATCCCGCCCATCAGTGTAGCAAGGCTCCCATTTCTCCATGGCCTGTCCTGCATTTCTGGTTTTGACACTTTTTTCAGCATGGCCCTTTTGACCGATGGGAAGCGAGACTTCTCTGTAGCGCTGATTTGCCTTTCCAGGTTGCTTGGTTGGCCAAAAAGGGCGTATGCGTTTTTTCCTGAATATATTCAGGAAAAAACGCATACGCCCTTTTTGGCCAAGGGCATCATTGTCAACGTTTTGCCGCTTTTCATGTGCTTTAAAGGCGATTCGTATCTACCTCCTGAAATCTGTTTCGTGCAATTCTGCCTTGATTTCAAATCCTCTTCTTTGCCTTCCCTCAATATATTTGTGGACGAGAGTTATCATTTATAACTCTGCAGGTTTGTGAATTGCAGTGCCCTGAACCTCCATTTTACAACTCGCTTTTTTGGGAGCTGGCCGCAAAAGCGCAGGATGGCTTCAGGCCCTGTTCTGGTTCCGGGGGCAGGCTGAGCCTGTGGTTAATTCTTCTTCCTGATGGGAAAATAGAGTGACCTGTGCCTGTCCCGACACCAAGAGCTAGTCTCTCGTTGGTTCCCCGTCTTCCCGTTCATCCTCAGGACAAATTGCAACCTGTACGGAACAGGAGGTTAAAGGTGCTGATGCTCCAAGTAGGGAGATTGCTAGTAAAGCGGCTGGAATGGCGAACCCGGGCACAAGGAGATGAGAAATGAGGTGCGTTTTAGAAACCTTTCCCCATCACACGGTGTACCATCTTCTGGGTTTCTCATGCATGTTTTCGATGTAGGAAGATGCCCTTGAACCTGGAGATTTGGGACCCATGCGATGGGTACCACGCAGTATTACTTTAAAGGGTCTGCGTTTGCTCACCCAACCTCACCAAACCTCTCAGCCCCAAGAGTGTCCACCCTTATGTCTCATCCAGCTGTGGGTCTAGATATGGTCAATCCAGGTTGCATCACAGCCCCTGAACTCATTGTGTAAGAATTTCTATCTCTTTCACTGTCGTTGTTTCATGGGTTTTTCAAAGTAATTTATTTTCATAATGGGGTGTAGCTGCTTTTCACGGCTGTGTTTATGCCGCTTTACACCCACTTGACACACTAACAGAGAGATATCAATACATAGGTTTCAAGATTATTACTAGTCAGATATATTCTTGTGCGGTGAATAGGGCGTGTTGAGTCCAGTTCTCTGAGCAAGGAGTAGGTCTTGTCTACTACATATTGGGTTTATGGAACGGTATCTGAGCTAATTTGATACCCTTGTTTTATGTATCACCCCACCTCACCTTTCCGTTAAGCAGCCATAGTGTCTTTTCTGCATGTGTGACTCTGTTCTGTTTTGTAATTCAGTTCAAGTGTAACGGTTTTTACATTCCCTCTATCAGTGATACCTTATGAGAAGTGTCCTTTTCTGTGTGACTTATTTCACTTAGAATCGTCGTACCTAAATCCACTCATCATGCTGCTACTAGCCTTATGACATTGATTTCATGGCTGAGTGATATTCCATTGTACATAAGGACCACAACTTCTTTATCCATTTTTCTCTTTCCTGGGATATTGAAGGTGGAATGAAGTGGAGGTCCTTGTCAACAGAGCAGCCCTCAACTTTGGGGTGCTTGTGTCTTGCTGATTTTTCATTTTCCCAATTTATACCCCCATGAGTGGAAGTGCCCTATGCTCTCTAAGCTGTGTTTTTCAGATGTTTCAGGACACACCGTACACTTCTCCAGAGTGGCTGTTGGCAATTTACATCCCGCCCATCAGTGTAGCAAGGCTCCCATTTCTCCATGGCCTGTCCTGCATTTCTGGTTTTGACACTTTTTTCAGCATGGCCCTTTTGACCGATGGGAAGCGAGACTTCTCTGTAGCGCTGATTTGCCTTTCCAGGTTGCTTGGTTGGCCAAAAAGGGCGTATGCGTTTTTTCCTGAATATATTCAGGAAAAAACGCATACGCCCTTTTTGGCCAAGGGCATCATTGTCAACGTTTTGCCGCTTTTCATGTGCTTTAAAGGCGATTCGTATCTACCTCCTGAAATCTGTTTCGTGCAATTCTGCCTTGATTTCAAATCCTCTTCTTTGCCTTCCCTCAATATATTTGTGGACGAGAGTTATCATTTATAACTCTGCAGGTTTGTGAATTGCAGTGCCCTGAACCTCCATTTTACAACTCGCTTTTTTGGGAGCTGGCCGCAAAAGCGCAGGATGGCTTCAGGCCCTGTTCTGGTTCCGGGGGGCAGGCTGAGCCTGTGGTTAATTCTTCTTCCTGATGGGAAAATAGAGTGACCTGTGCCTGTCCCGACACCAAGAGCTAGTCTCTCGTTGGTTCCCCGTCTTCCCGTTCATCCTCAGGACAAATTGCAACCTGTACGGAACAGGAGGTTAAAGGTGCTGATGCTCCAAGTAGGGAGATTGCTAGTAAAGCGGCTGGAATGGCGAACCCGGGCACAAGGAGATGAGAAATGAGGTGCGTTTTAGAAACCTTTCCCCATCACACGGTGTACCATCTTCTGGGTTTCTCATGCATGTTTTCGATGTAGGAAGATGCCCTTGAACCTGGAGATTTGGGACCCATGCGATGGGTACCACGCAGTATTACTTTAAAGGGTCTGCGTTTGCTCACCCAACCTCACCAAACCTCTCAGCCCCAAGAGTGTCCACCCTTATGTCTCATCCAGCTGTGGGTCTAGATATGGTCAATCCAGGTTGCATCACAGCCCCTGAACTCATTGTGTAAGAATTTCTATCTCTTTCACTGTCGTTGTTTCATGGGTTTTTCAAAGTAATTTATTTTCATAATGGGGTGTAGCTGCTTTTCACGGCTGTGTTTATGCCGCTTTACACCCACTTGACACACTAACAGAGAGATATCAATACATAGGTTTTAAGATTATTACTAGTCAGATATATTCTTGTGCGGTGAATAGGGCGTGTTGAGTCCAGTTCTCTGAGCAAGGAGTAGGTCTTGTCTACTACATATTGGGTTTATGGAACGGTATCTGAGCTAATTTGATACCCTTGTTTTATGTATCACCCCACCTCACCTTTCCCGTTAAGCAGCCATAGTGTCTTTTCTGCATGTGTGACTCTGTTCTGTTTTGTAATTCAGTTCAAGTGTAACGGTTTTTACATTCCCTCTATCAGTGATACCTTATGAGAAGTGTCCTTTTCTGTGTGACTTATTTCACTTAGAATCGTCGTACCTAAATCCACTCATCATGCTGCTACTAGCCTTATGACATTGATTTCATGGCTGAGTGATATTCCATTGTACATAAGGACCACAACTTCTTTATCCATTTTTCTCTTTCCTGGGATATTGAAGGTGGAATGAAGTGGAGGTCCTTGTCAACAGAGCAGCCCTCAACTTTGGGGTGCTTGTGTCTTGCTGATTTTTCATTTTCCCAATTTATACCCCCATGAGTGGAAGTGCCCTATGCTCTCTAAGCTGTGTTTTTCAGATGTTTCAGGACACACCGTACACTTCTCCAGAGTGGCTGTTGGCAATTTACATCCCGCCCATCAGTGTAGCAAGGCTCCCATTTCTCCATGGCCTGTCCTGCATTTCTGGTTTTGACACTTTTTTCAGCATGGCCCTTTTGACCGATGGGAAGCGAGACTTCTCTGTAGCGCTGATTTGCCTTTCCAGGTTGCTTGGTTGGCCAAAAAGGGCGTATGCGTTTTTTCCTGAATATATTCAGGAAAAAACGCATACGCCCTTTTTGGCCAAGGGCATCATTGTCAACGTTTTGCCGCTTTTCATGTGCTTTAAAGGCGATTCGTATCTACCCTCCTGAAATCTGTTTCGTGCAATTCTGCCTTGATTTCAAATCCTCTTCTTTGCCTTCCCTCAATATATTTGTGGACGAGAGTTATCATTTATAACTCTGCAGGTTTGTGAATTGCAGTGCCCTGAACCTCCATTTTACAACTCGCTTTTTTGGGAGCTGGCCGCAAAAGCGCAGGATGGCTTCAGGCCCTGTTCTGGTTCCGGGGGGCAGGCTGAGCCTGTGGTTAATTCTTCTTCCTGATGGGAAAATAGAGTGACCTGTGCCTGTCCCGACACCAAGAGCTAGTCTCTCGTTGGTTCCCCGTCTTCCCGTTCATCCTCAGGACAAATTGCAACCTGTACGGAACAGGAGGTTAAAGGTGCTGATGCTCCAAGTAGGGAGATTGCTAGTAAAGCGGCTGGAATGGCGAACCCGGGCACAAGGAGATGAGAAATGAGGTGCGTTTTAGAAACCTTTCCCCATCACACGGTGTACCATCTTCTGGGTTTCTCATGCATGTTTTCGATGTAGGAAGATGCCCTTGAAGCTGGAGATTTGGGACCCATGCGATGGGTACCACGCAGTATTACTTTAAAGGGTCTGCGTTTGCTCACCCCAACCTCACCAAACCTCTCAGCCCCAAGAGTGTCCACCCTTAGGTCTCATCCAGCTGTGGGTCTAGATATGGTCAATCCAGGTTGCATCACAGCCCCTGAACTCATTGTGTAAGAATTTCTATCTCTTTCACTGTCGTTGTTTCATGGGTTTTTCAAAGTAATTTATTTTCATAATGGGGTGTAGCTGCTTTTCACGGCTGTGTTTATGCCGCTTTACACCCACTTGACACACTAACAGAGAGATATCAATACATAGGTTTTAAGATTATTACTAGTCAGATATATTCTTGTGCGGTGAATAGGGCGTGTTGAGTCCAGTTCTCTGAGCAAGGAGTAGGTCTTGTCTACTACATATTGGGTTTATGGAACGGTATCTGAGCTAATTTGATACCCTTGTTTTATGTATCACCCCACCTCACCTTTCCCGTTAAGCAGCCATAGTGTCTTTTCTGCATGTGTGACTCTGTTCTGTTTTGTAATTCAGTTCAAGTGTAACGGTTTTTACATTCCCTCTATCAGTGATACCTTATGAGAAGTGTCCTTTTCTGTGTGACTTATTTCACTTAGAATCGTCGTACCTAAATCCACTCATCATGCTGCTACTAGCCTTATGACATTGATTTCATGGCTGAGTGATATTCCATTGTACATAAGGACCACAACTTCTTTATCCATTTTTCTCTTTCCTGGGATATTGAAGGTGGAATGAAGTGGAGGTCCTTGTCAACAGAGCAGCCCTCAACTTTGGGGTGCTTGTGTCTTGCTGATTTTTCATTTTCCCAATTTATACCCCCATGAGTGGAAGTGCCCTATGCTCTCTAAGCTGTGTTTTTCAGATGTTTCAGGACACACCGTACACTTCTCCAGAGTGGCTGTTGGCAATTTACATCCCGCCCATCAGTGTAGCAAGGCTCCCATTTCTCCATGGCCTGTCCTGCATTTCTGGTTTTGACACTTTTTTCAGCATGGCCCTTTTGACCGATGGGAAGCGAGACTTCTCTGTAGCGCTGATTTGCCTTTCCAGGTTGCTTGGTTGGCCAAAAAGGGCGTATGCGTTTTTTCCTGAATATATTCAGGAAAAAACGCATACGCCCTTTTTGGCCAAGGGCATCATTGTCAACGTTTTGCCGCTTTTCATGTGCTTTAAAGGCGATTCGTATCTACCTCCTGAAATCTGTTTCGTGCAATTCTGCCTTGATTTCAAATCCTCTTCTTTGCCTTCCCTCAATATATTTGTGGACGAGAGTTATCATTTATAACTCTGCAGGTTTGTGAATTGCAGTGCCCTGAACCTCCATTTTACAACTCGCTTTTTTGGGAGCTGGCCGCAAAAGCGCAGGATGGCTTCAGGCCCTGTTCTGGTTCCGGGGGGCAGGCTGAGCCTGTGGTTAATTCTTCTTCCTGATGGGAAAATAGAGTGACCTGTGCCTGTCCCGACACCAAGAGCTAGTCTCTCGTTGGTTCCCCCGTCTTCCCGTTCATCCTCAGGACAAATTGCAACCTGTACGGAACAGGAGGTTAAAGGTGCTGATGCTCCAAGTAGGGAGATTGCTAGTAAAGCGGCTGGAATGGCGAACCCGGGCACAAGGAGATGAGAAATGAGGTGCGTTTTAGAAACCTTTCCCCATCACACGGTGTACCATCTTCTGGGTTTCTCATGCATGTTTTCGATGTAGGAAGATGCCCTTGAAGCTGGAGATTTGGGACCCATGCGATGGGTACCACGCAGTATTACTTTAAAGGGTCTGCGTTTGCTCACCCAACCTCACCAAACCTCTCAGCCCCAAGAGTGTCCACCCTTAGGTCTCATCCAGCTGTGGGTCTAGATATGGTCAATCCAGGTTGCATCACAGCCCCTGAACTCATTGTGTAAGAATTTCTATCTCTTTCACTGTCGTTGTTTCATGGGTTTTTCAAAGTAATTTATTTTCATAATGGGGTGTAGCTGCTTTTCACGGCTGTGTTTATGCCGCTTTACACCCACTTGACACACTAACAGAGAGATATCAATACATAGGTTTCAAGATTATTACTAGTCAGATATATTCTTGTGCGGTGAATAGGGCGTGTTGAGTCCAGTTCTCTGAGCAAGGAGTAGGTCTTGTCTACTACATATTGGGTTTATGGAACGGTATCTGAGCTAATTTGATACCCTTGTTTTATGTATCACCCCACCTCACCTTTCCCGTTAAGCAGCCATAGTGTCTTTTCTGCATGTGTGACTCTGTTCTGTTTTGTAATTCAGTTCAAGTGTAACGGTTTTTACATTCCCTCTATCAGTGATACCTTATGAGAAGTGTCCTTTTCTGTGTGACTTATTTCACTTAGAATCGTCGTACCTAAATCCACTCATCATGCTGCTACTAGCCTTATGACATTGATTTCATGGCTGAGTGATATTCCATTGTACATAAGGACCACAACTTCTTTATCCATTTTTCTCTTTCCTGGGATATTGAAGGTGGAATGAAGTGGAGGTCCTTGTCAACAGAGCAGCCCTCAACTTTGGGGTGCTTGTGTCTTGCTGATTTTTCATTTTCCCAATTTATACCCCCATGAGTGGAAGTGCCCTATGCTCTCTAAGCTGTGTTTTTCAGATGTTTCAGGACACACCGTACACTTCTCCAGAGTGGCTGTTGGCAATTTACATCCCGCCCATCAGTGTAGCAAGGCTCCCATTTCTCCATGGCCTGTCCTGCATTTCTGGTTTTGACACTTTTTTCAGCATGGCCCTTTTGACCGATGGGAAGCGAGACTTCTCTGTAGCGCTGATTTGCCTTTCCAGGTTGCTTGGTTGGCCAAAAAGGGCGTATGCGTTTTTTCCTGAATATATTCAGGAAAAAACGCATACGCCCTTTTTGGCCAAGGGCATCATTGTCAACGTTTTGCCGCTTTTCATGTGCTTTAAAGGCGATTCGTATCTACCTCCTGAAATCTGTTTCGTGCAATTCTGCCTTGATTTCAAATCCTCTTCTTTGCCTTCCCTCAATATATTTGTGGACGAGAGTTATCATTTATAACTCTGCAGGTTTGTGAATTGCAGTGCCCTGAACCTCCATTTTACAACTCGCTTTTTTGGGAGCTGGCCGCAAAAGCGCAGGATGGCTTCAGGCCCTGTTCTGGTTCCGGGGGGCAGGCTGAGCCTGTGGTTAATTCTTCTTCCTGATGGGAAAATAGAGTGACCTGTGCCTGTCCCGACACCAAGAGCTAGTCTCTCGTTGGTTCCCCGTCTTCCCGTTCATCCTCAGGACAAATTGCAACCTGTACGGAACAGGAGGTTAAAGGTGCTGATGCTCCAAGTAGGGAGATTGCTAGTAAAGCGGCTGGAATGGCGAACCCGGGCACAAGGAGATGAGAAATGAGGTGCGTTTTAGAAACCTTTCCCCATCACACGGTGTACCATCTTCTGGGTTTCTCATGCATGTTTTCGATGTAGGAAGATGCCCTTGAAGCTGGAGATTTGGGACCCATGCGATGGGTACCACGCAGTATTACTTTAAAGGGTCTGCGTTTGCTCACCCAACCTCACCAAACCTCTCAGCCCCAAGAGTGTCCACCCTTATGTCTCATCCAGCTGTGGGTCTAGATATGGTCAATCCAGGTTGCATCACAGCCCCTGAACTCATTGTGTAAGAATTTCTATCTCTTTCACTGTCGTTGTTTCATGGGTTTTTCAAAGTAATTTATTTTCATAATGGGGTGTAGCTGCTTTTCACGGCTGTGTTTATGCCGCTTTACACCCACTTGACACACTAACAGAGAGATATCAATACATAGGTTTCAAGATTATTACTAGTCAGATATATTCTTGTGCGGTGAATAGGGCGTGTTGAGTCCAGTTCTCTGAGCAAGGAGTAGGTCTTGTCTACTACATATTGGGTTTATGGAACGGTATCTGAGCTAATTTGATACCCTTGTTTTATGTATCACCCCACCTCACCTTTCCCGTTAAGCAGCCATAGTGTCTTTTCTGCATGTGTGACTCTGTTCTGTTTTGTAATTCAGTTCAAGTGTAACGGTTTTTACATTCCCTCTATCAGTGATACCTTATGAGAAGTGTCCTTTTCTGTGTGACTTATTTCACTTAGAATCGTCGTACCTAAATCCACTCATCATGCTGCTACTAGCCTTATGACATTGATTTCATGGCTGAGTGATATTCCATTGTACATAAGGACCACAACTTCTTTATCCATTTTTCTCTTTCCTGGGATATTGAAGGTGGAATGAAGTGGAGGTCCTTGTCAACAGAGCAGCCCTCAACTTTGGGGTGCTTGTGTCTTGCTGATTTTTCATTTTCCCAATTTATACCCCCATGAGTGGAAGTGCCCTATGCTCTCTAAGCTGTGTTTTTCAGATGTTTCAGGACACACCGTACACTTCTCCAGAGTGGCTGTTGGCAATTTACATCCCGCCCATCAGTGTAGCAAGGCTCCCATTTCTCCATGGCCTGTCCTGCATTTCTGGTTTTGACACTTTTTTCAGCATGGCCCTTTTGACCGATGGGAAGCGAGACTTCTCTGTAGCGCTGATTTGCCTTTCCAGGTTGCTTGGTTGGCCAAAAAGGGCGTATGCGTTTTTTCCTGAATATATTCAGGAAAAAACGCATACGCCCTTTTTGGCCAAGGGCATCATTGTCAACGTTTTGCCGCTTTTCATGTGCTTTAAAGGCGATTCGTATCTACCTCCTGAAATCTGTTTCGTGCAATTCTGCCTTGATTTCAAATCCTCTTCTTTGCCTTCCCTCAATATATTTGTGGACGAGAGTTATCATTTATAACTCTGCAGGTTTGTGAATTGCAGTGCCCTGAACCTCCATTTTACAACTCGCTTTTTTGGGAGCTGGCCGCAAAAGCGCAGGATGGCTTCAGGCCCTGTTCTGGTTCCGGGGGGCAGGCTGAGCCTGTGGTTAATTCTTCTTCCTGATGGGAAAATAGAGTGACCTGTGCCTGTCCCGACACCAAGAGCTAGTCTCTCGTTGGTTCCCCGTCTTCCCGTTCATCCTCAGGACAAATTGCAACCTGTACGGAACAGGAGGTTAAAGGTGCTGATGCTCCAAGTAGGGAGATTGCTAGTAAAGCGGCTGGAATGGCGAACCCGGGCACAAGGAGATGAGAAATGAGGTGCGTTTTAGAAACCTTTCCCCATCACACGGTGTACCATCTTCTGGGTTTCTCATGCATGTTTTCGATGTAGGAAGATGCCCTTGAACCTGGAGATTTGGGACCCATGCGATGGGTACCACGCAGTATTACTTTAAAGGGTCTGCGTTTGCTCACCCAACCTCACCAAACCTCTCAGCCCCAAGAGTGTCCACCCTTATGTCTCATCCAGCTGTGGGTCTAGATATGGTCAATCCAGGTTGCATCACAGCCCCTGAACTCATTGTGTAAGAATTTCTATCTCTTTCACTGTCGTTGTTTCATGGGTTTTTCAAAGTAATTTATTTTCATAATGGGGTGTAGCTGCTTTTCACGGCTGTGTTTATGCCGCTTTACACCCACTTGACACACTAACAGAGAGATATCAATACATAGGTTTCAAGATTATTACTAGTCAGATATATTCTTGTGCGGTGAATAGGGCGTGTTGAGTCCAGTTCTCTGAGCAAGGAGTAGGTCTTGTCTACTACATATTGGGTTTATGGAACGGTATCTGAGCTAATTTGATACCCTTGTTTTATGTATCACCCCACCTCACCTTTCCCGTTAAGCAGCCATAGTGTCTTTTCTGCATGTGTGACTCTGTTCTGTTTTGTAATTCAGTTCAAGTGTAACGGTTTTTACATTCCCTCTATCAGTGATACCTTATGAGAAGTGTCCTTTTCTGTGTGACTTATTTCACTTAGAATCGTCGTACCTAAATCCACTCATCATGCTGCTACTAGCCTTATGACATTGATTTCATGGCTGAGTGATATTCCATTGTACATAAGGACCACAACTTCTTTATCCATTTTTCTCTTTCCTGGGATATTGAAGGTGGAATGAAGTGGAGGTCCTTGTCAACAGAGCAGCCCTCAACTTTGGGGTGCTTGTGTCTTGCTGATTTTTCATTTTCCCAATTTATACCCCCATGAGTGGAAGTGCCCTATGCTCTCTAAGCTGTGTTTTTCAGATGTTTCAGGACACACCGTACACTTCTCCAGAGTGGCTGTTGGCAATTTACATCCCGCCCATCAGTGTAGCAAGGCTCCCATTTCTCCATGGCCTGTCCTGCATTTCTGGTTTTGACACTTTTTTCAGCATGGCCCTTTTGACCGATGGGAAGCGAGACTTCTCTGTAGCGCTGATTTGCCTTTCCAGGTTGCTTGGTTGGCCAAAAAGGGCGTATGCGTTTTTTCCTGAATATATTCAGGAAAAAACGCATACGCCCTTTTTGGCCAAGGGCATCATTGTCAACGTTTTGCCGCTTTTCATGTGCTTTAAAGGCGATTCGTATCTACCTCCTGAAATCTGTTTCGTGCAATTCTGCCTTGATTTCAAATCCTCTTCTTTGCCTTCCCTCAATATATTTGTGGACGAGAGTTATCATTTATAACTCTGCAGGTTTGTGAATTGCAGTGCCCTGAACCTCCATTTTACAACTCGCTTTTTTGGGAGCTGGCCGCAAAAGCGCAGGATGGCTTCAGGCCCTGTTCTGGTTCCGGGGGGCAGGCTGAGCCTGTGGTTAATTCTTCTTCCTGATGGGAAAATAGAGTGACCTGTGCCTGTCCCGACACCAAGAGCTAGTCTCTCGTTGGTTCCCCGTCTTCCCGTTCATCCTCAGGACAAATTGCAACCTGTACGGAACAGGAGGTTAAAGGTGCTGATGCTCCAAGTAGGGAGATTGCTAGTAAAGCGGCTGGAATGGCGAACCCGGGCACAAGGAGATGAGAAATGAGGTGCGTTTTAGAAACCTTTCCCCATCACACGGTGTACCATCTTCTGGGTTTCTCATGCATGTTTTCGATGTAGGAAGATGCCCTTGAAGCTGGAGATTTGGGACCCATGCGATGGGTACCACGCAGTATTACTTTAAAGGGTCTGCGTTTGCTCACCCAACCTCACCAAACCTCTCAGCCCCAAGAGTGTCCACCCTTATGTCTCATCCAGCTGTGGGTCTAGATATGGTCAATCCAGGTTGCATCACAGCCCCTGAACTCATTGTGTAAGAATTTCTATCTCTTTCACTGTCGTTGTTTCATGGGTTTTTCAAAGTAATTTATTTTCATAATGGGGTGTAGCTGCTTTTCACGGCTGTGTTTATGCCGCTTTACACCCACTTGACACACTAACAGAGAGATATCAATACATAGGTTTCAAGATTATTACTAGTCAGATATATTCTTGTGCGGTGAATAGGGCGTGTTGAGTCCAGTTCTCTGAGCAAGGAGTAGGTCTTGTCTACTACATATTGGGTTTATGGAACGGTATCTGAGCTAATTTGATACCCTTGTTTTATGTATCACCCCACCTCACCTTTCCCGTTAAGCAGCCATAGTGTCTTTTCTGCATGTGTGACTCTGTTCTGTTTTGTAATTCAGTTCAAGTGTAACGGTTTTTACATTCCCTCTATCAGTGATACCTTATGAGAAGTGTCCTTTTCTGTGTGACTTATTTCACTTAGAATCGTCGTACCTAAATCCACTCATCATGCTGCTACTAGCCTTATGACATTGATTTCATGGCTGAGTGATATTCCACTGTACATAAGGACCACAACTTCTTTATCCATTTTTCTCTTTCCTGGGATATTGAAGGTGGAATGAAGTGGAGGTCCTTGTCAACAGAGCAGCCCTCAACTTTGGGGTGCTTGTGTCTTGCTGATTTTTCATTTTCCCAATTTATACCCCCATGAGTGGAAGTGCCCTATGCTCTCTAAGCTGTGTTTTTCAGATGTTTCAGGACACACCGTACACTTCTCCAGAGTGGCTGTTGGCAATTTACATCCCGCCCATCAGTGTAGCAAGGCTCCCATTTCTCCATGGCCTGTCCTGCATTTCTGGTTTTGACACTTTTTTCAGCATGGCCCTTTTGACCGATGGGAAGCGAGACTTCTCTGTAGCGCTGATTTGCCTTTCCAGGTTGCTTGGTT
The DNA here is from genome assembly GCF_965194805.1 of Balaenoptera borealis. NCBI lineage: Eukaryota > Metazoa > Chordata > Mammalia > Artiodactyla > Balaenopteridae > Balaenoptera > Balaenoptera borealis. Next base: position 23,577 of record NW_028121894.1, on the reverse strand, counting down.
GGCCAAAAAGGGCGTATGCGTTTTTTCCTGAATATATTCAGGAAAAAACGCATACGCCCTTTTTGGCCAAGGGCATCATTGTCAACGTTTTGCCGCTTTTCATGTGCTTTAAAGGCGATTCGTATCTACCTCCTGAAATCTGTTTCGTGCAATTCTGCCTTGATTTCAAATCCTCTTCTTTGCCTTCCCTCAATATATTTGTGGACGAGAGTTATCATTTATAACTCTGCAGGTTTGTGAATTGCAGTGCCCTGAACCTCCATTTTACAACTCGCTTTTTTGGGAGCTGGCCGCAAAAGCGCAGGATGGCTTCAGGCCCTGTTCTGGTTCCGGGGGGCAGGCTGAGCCTGTGGTTAATTCTTCTTCCTGATGGGAAAATAGAGTGACCTGTGCCTGTCCCGACACCAAGAGCTAGTCTCTCGTTGGTTCCCCGTCTTCCCGTTCATCCTCAGGACAAATTGCAACCTGTACGGAACAGGAGGTTAAAGGTGCTGATGCTCCAAGTAGGGAGATTGCTAGTAAAGCGGCTGGAATGGCGAACCCGGGCACAAGGAGATGAGAAATGAGGTGCGTTTTAGAAACCTTTCCCCATCACACGGTGTACCATCTTCTGGGTTTCTCATGCATGTTTTCGATGTAGGAAGATGCCCTTGAAGCTGGAGATTTGGGACCCATGCGATGGGTACCACGCAGTATTACTTTAAAGGGTCTGCGTTTGCTCACCCAACCTCACCAAACCTCTCAGCCCCAAGAGTGTCCACCCTTAGGTCTCATCCAGCTGTGGGTCTAGATATGGTCAATCCAGGTTGCATCACAGCCCCTGAACTCATTGTGTAAGAATTTCTATCTCTTTCACTGTCGTTGTTTCATGGGTTTTTCAAAGTAATTTATTTTCATAATGGGGTGTAGCTGCTTTTCACGGCTGTGTTTATGCCGCTTTACACCCACTTGACACACTAACAGAGAGATATCAATACATAGGTTTCAAGATTATTACTAGTCAGATATATTCTTGTGCGGTGAATAGGGCGTGTTGAGTCCAGTTCTCTGAGCAAGGAGTAGGTCTTGTCTACTACATATTGGGTTTATGGAACGGTATCTGAGCTAATTTGATACCCTTGTTTTATGTATCACCCCACCTCACCTTTCCCGTTAAGCAGCCATAGTGTCTTTTCTGCATGTGTGACTCTGTTCTGTTTTGTAATTCAGTTCAAGTGTAACGGTTTTTACATTCCCTCTATCAGTGATACCTTATGAGAAGTGTCCTTTTCTGTGTGACTTATTTCACTTAGAATCGTCGTACCTAAATCCACTCATCATGCTGCTACTAGCCTTATGACATTGATTTCATGGCTGAGTGATATTCCATTGTACATAAGGACCACAACTTCTTTATCCATTTTTCTCTTTCCTGGGATATTGAAGGTGGAATGAAGTGGAGGTCCTTGTCAACAGAGCAGCCCTCAACTTTGGGGTGCTTGTGTCTTGCTGATTTTTCATTTTCCCAATTTATACCCCCATGAGTGGAAGTGCCCTATGCTCTCTAAGCTGTGTTTTTCAGATGTTTCAGGACACACCGTACACTTCTCCAGAGTGGCTGTTGGCAATTTACATCCCGCCCATCAGTGTAGCAAGGCTCCCATTTCTCCATGGCCTGTCCTGCATTTCTGGTTTTGACACTTTTTTCAGCATGGCCCTTTTGACCGATGGGAAGCGAGACTTCTCTGTAGCGCTGATTTGCCTTTCCAGGTTGCTTGGTTGGCCAAAAAGGGCGTATGCGTTTTTTCCTGAATATATTCAGGAAAAAACGCATACGCCCTTTTTGGCCAAGGGCATCATTGTCAACGTTTTGCCGCTTTTCATGTGCTTTAAAGGCGATTCGTATCTACCTCCTGAAATCTGTTTCGTGCAATTCTGCCTTGATTTCAAATCCTCTTCTTTGCCTTCCCTCAATATATTTGTGGACGAGAGTTATCATTTATAACTCTGCAGGTTTGTGAATTGCAGTGCCCTGAACCTCCATTTTACAACTCGCTTTTTTGGGAGCTGGCCGCAAAAGCGCAGGATGGCTTCAGGCCCTGTTCTGGTTCCGGGGGGCAGGCTGAGCCTGTGGTTAATTCTTCTTCCTGATGGGAAAATAGAGTGACCTGTGCCTGTCCCGACACCAAGAGCTAGTCTCTCGTTGGTTCCCCGTCTTCCCGTTCATCCTCAGGACAAATTGCAACCTGTACGGAACAGGAGGTTAAAGGTGCTGATGCTCCAAGTAGGGAGATTGCTAGTAAAGCGGCTGGAATGGCGAACCCGGGCACAAGGAGATGAGAAATGAGGTGCGTTTTAGAAACCTTTCCCCATCACACGGTGTACCATCTTCTGGGTTTCTCATGCATGTTTTCGATGTAGGAAGATGCCCTTGAAGCTGGAGATTTGGGACCCATGCGATGGGTACCACGCAGTATTACTTTAAAGGGTCTGCGTTTGCTCACCCAACCTCACCAAACCTCTCAGCCCCAAGAGTGTCCACCCTTAGGTCTCATCCAGCTGTGGGTCTAGATATGGTCAATCCAGGTTGCATCACAGCCCCTGAACTCATTGTGTAAGAATTTCTATCTCTTTCACTGTCGTTGTTTCATGGGTTTTTCAAAGTAATTTATTTTCATAATGGGGTGTAGCTGCTTTTCACGGCTGTGTTTATGCCGCTTTACACCCACTTGACACACTAACAGAGAGATATCAATACATAGGTTTCAAGATTATTACTAGTCAGATATATTCTTGTGCGGTGAATAGGGCGTGTTGAGTCCAGTTCTCTGAGCAAGGAGTAGGTCTTGTCTACTACATATTGGGTTTATGGAACGGTATCTGAGCTAATTTGATACCCTTGTTTTATGTATCACCCCACCTCACCTTTCCCGTTAAGCAGCCATAGTGTCTTTTCTGCATGTGTGACTCTGTTCTGTTTTGTAATTCAGTTCAAGTGTAACGGTTTTTACATTCCCTCTATCAGTGATACCTTATGAGAAGTGTCCTTTTCTGTGTGACTTATTTCACTTAGAATCGTCGTACCTAAATCCACTCATCATGCTGCTACTAGCCTTATGACATTGATTTCATGGCTGAGTGATATTCCATTGTACATAAGGACCACAACTTCTTTATCCATTTTTCTCTTTCCTGGGATATTGAAGGTGGAATGAAGTGGAGGTCCTTGTCAACAGAGCAGCCCTCAACTTTGGGGTGCTTGTGTCTTGCTGATTTTTCATTTTCCCAATTTATACCCCCATGAGTGGAAGTGCCCTATGCTCTCTAAGCTGTGTTTTTCAGATGTTTCAGGACACACCGTACACTTCTCCAGAGTGGCTGTTGGCAATTTACATCCCGCCCATCAGTGTAGCAAGGCTCCCATTTCTCCATGGCCTGTCCTGCATTTCTGGTTTTGACACTTTTTTCAGCATGGCCCTTTTGACCGATGGGAAGCGAGACTTCTCTGTAGCGCTGATTTGCCTTTCCAGGTTGCTTGGTTGGCCAAAAAGGGCGTATGCGTTTTTTCCTGAATATATTCAGGAAAAAACGCATACGCCCTTTTTGGCCAAGGGCATCATTGTCAACGTTTTGCCGCTTTTCATGTGCTTTAAAGGCGATTCGTATCTACCTCCTGAAATCTGTTTCGTGCAATTCTGCCTTGATTTCAAATCCTCTTCTTTGCCTTCCCTCAATATATTTGTGGACGAGAGTTATCATTTATAACTCTGCAGGTTTGTGAATTGCAGTGCCCTGAACCTCCATTTTACAACTCGCTTTTTTGGGAGCTGGCCGCAAAAGCGCAGGATGGCTTCAGGCCCTGTTCTGGTTCCGGGGGGCAGGCTGAGCCTGTGGTTAATTCTTCTTCCTGATGGGAAAATAGAGTGACCTGTGCCTGTCGCGACACCAAGAGCTAGTCTCTCGTTGGTTCCCCGTCTTCCCGTTCATCCTCAGGACAAATTGCAACCTGTACGGAACAGGAGGTTAAAGGTGCTGATGCTCCAAGTAGGGAGATTGCTAGTAAAGCGGCTGGAATGGCGAACCCGGGCACAAGGAGATGAGAAATGAGGTGCGTTTTAGAAACCTTTCCCCATCACACGGTGTACCATCTTCTGGGTTTCTCATGCATGTTTTCGATGTAGGAAGATGCCCTTGAAGCTGGAGATTTGGGACCCATGCGATGGGTACCACGCAGTATTACTTTAAAGGGTCTGCGTTTGCTCACCCAACCTCACCAAACCTCTCAGCCCCAAGAGTGTCCACCCTTAGGTCTCATCCAGCTGTGGGTCTAGATATGGTCAATCCAGGTTGCATCACAGCCCCTGAACTCATTGTGTAAGAATTTCTATCTCTTTCACTGTCGTTGTTTCATGGGTTTTTCAAAGTAATTTATTTTCATAATGGGGTGTAGCTGCTTTTCACGGCTGTGTTTATGCCGCTTTACACCCACTTGACACACTAACAGAGAGATATCAATACATAGGTTTCAAGATTATTACTAGTCAGATATATTCTTGTGCGGTGAATAGGGCGTGTTGAGTCCAGTTCTCTGAGCAAGGAGTAGGTCTTGTCTACTACATATTGGGTTTATGGAACGGTATCTGAGCTAATTTGATACCCTTGTTTTATGTATCACCCCACCTCACCTTTCCCGTTAAGCAGCCATAGTGTCTTTTCTGCATGTGTGACTCTGTTCTGTTTTGTAATTCAGTTCAAGTGTAACGGTTTTTACATTCCCTCTATCAGTGATACCTTATGAGAAGTGTCCTTTTCTGTGTGACTTATTTCACTTAGAATCGTCGTACCTAAATCCACTCATCATGCTGCTACTAGCCTTATGACATTGATTTCATGGCTGAGTGATATTCCATTGTACATAAGGACCACAACTTCTTTATCCATTTTTCTCTTTCCTGGGATATTGAAGGTGGAATGAAGTGGAGGTCCTTGTCAACAGAGCAGCCCTCAACTTTGGGGTGCTTGTGTCTTGCTGATTTTTCATTTTCCCAATTTATACCCCCATGAGTGGAAGTGCCCTATGCTCTCTAAGCTGTGTTTTTCAGATGTTTCAGGACACACCGTACACTTCTCCAGAGTGGCTGTTGGCAATTTACATCCCGCCCATCAGTGTAGCAAGGCTCCCATTTCTCCATGGCCTGTCCTGCATTTCTGGTTTTGACACTTTTTTCAGCATGGCCCTTTTGACCGATGGGAAGCGAGACTTCTCTGTAGCGCTGATTTGCCTTTCCAGGTTGCTTGGTTGGCCAAAAAGGGCGTATGCGTTTTTTCCTGAATATATTCAGGAAAAAACGCATACGCCCTTTTTGGCCAAGGGCATCATTGTCAACGTTTTGCCGCTTTTCATGTGCTTTAAAGGCGATTCGTATCTACCTCCTGAAATCTGTTTCGTGCAATTCTGCCTTGATTTCAAATCCTCTTCTTTGCCTTCCCTCAATATATTTGTGGACGAGAGTTATCATTTATAACTCTGCAGGTTTGTGAATTGCAGTGCCCTGAACCTCCATTTTACAACTCGCTTTTTTGGGAGCTGGCCGCAAAAGCGCAGGATGGCTTCAGGCCCTGTTCTGGTTCCGGGGGGCAGGCTGAGCCTGTGGTTAATTCTTCTTCCTGATGGGAAAATAGAGTGACCTGTGCCTGTCCCGACACCAAGAGCTAGTCTCTCGTTGGTTCCCCGTCTTCCCGTTCATCCTCAGGACAAATTGCAACCTGTACGGAACAGGAGGTTAAAGGTGCTGATGCTCCAAGTAGGGAGATTGCTAGTAAAGCGGCTGGAATGGCGAACCCGGGCACAAGGAGATGAGAAATGAGGTGCGTTTTAGAAACCTTTCCCCATCACACGGTGTACCATCTTCTGGGTTTCTCATGCATGTTTTCGATGTAGGAAGATGCCCTTGAACCTGGAGATTTGGGACCCATGCGATGGGTACCACGCAGTATTACTTTAAAGGGTCTGCGTTTGCTCACCCAACCTCACCAAACCTCTCAGCCCCAAGAGTGTCCACCCTTATGTCTCATCCAGCTGTGGGTCTAGATATGGTCAATCCAGGTTGCATCACAGCCCCTGAACTCATTGTGTAAGAATTTCTATCTCTTTCACTGTCGTTGTTTCATGGGTTTTTCAAAGTAATTTATTTTCATAATGGGGTGTAGCTGCTTTTCACGGCTGTGTTTATGCCGCTTTACACCCACTTGACACACTAACAGAGAGATATCAATACATAGGTTTCAAGATTATTACTAGTCAGATATATTCTTGTGCGGTGAATAGGGCGTGTTGAGTCCAGTTCTCTGAGCAAGGAGTAGGTCTTGTCTACTACATATTGGGTTTATGGAACGGTATCTGAGCTAATTTGATACCCTTGTTTTATGTATCACCCCACCTCACCTTTCCCGTTAAGCAGCCATAGTGTCTTTTCTGCATGTGTGACTCTGTTCTGTTTTGTAATTCAGTTCAAGTGTAACGGTTTTTACATTCCCTCTATCAGTGATACCTTATGAGAAGTGTCCTTTTCTGTGTGACTTATTTCACTTAGAATCGTCGTACCTAAATCCACTCATCATGCTGCTACTAGCCTTATGACATTGATTTCATGGCTGAGTGATATTCCATTGTACATAAGGACCACAACTTCTTTATCCATTTTTCTCTTTCCTGGGATATTGAAGGTGGAATGAAGTGGAGGTCCTTGTCAACAGAGCAGCCCTCAACTTTGGGGTGCTTGTGTCTTGCTGATTTTTCATTTTCCCAATTTATACCCCCATGAGTGGAAGTGCCCTATGCTCTCTAAGCTGTGTTTTTCAGATGTTTCAGGACACACCGTACACTTCTCCAGAGTGGCTGTTGGCAATTTACATCCCGCCCATCAGTGTAGCAAGGCTCCCATTTCTCCATGGCCTGTCCTGCATTTCTGGTTTTGACACTTTTTTCAGCATGGCCCTTTTGACCGATGGGAAGCGAGACTTCTCTGTAGCGCTGATTTGCCTTTCCAGGTTGCTTGGTTGGCCAAAAAGGGCGTATGCGTTTTTTCCTGAATATATTCAGGAAAAAACGCATACGCCCTTTTTGGCCAAGGGCATCATTGTCAACGTTTTGCCGCTTTTCATGTGCTTTAAAGGCGATTCGTATCTACCTCCTGAAATCTGTTTCGTGCAATTCTGCCTTGATTTCAAATCCTCTTCTTTGCCTTCCCTCAATATATTTGTGGACGAGAGTTATCATTTATAACTCTGCAGGTTTGTGAATTGCAGTGCCCTGAACCTCCATTTTACAACTCGCTTTTTTGGGAGCTGGCCGCAAAAGCGCAGGATGGCTTCAGGCCCTGTTCTGGTTCCGGGGGGCAGGCTGAGCCTGTGGTTAATTCTTCTTCCTGATGGGAAAATAGAGTGACCTGTGCCTGTCCCGACACCAAGAGCTAGTCTCTCGTTGGTTCCCCGTCTTCCCGTTCATCCTCAGGACAAATTGCAACCTGTACGGAACAGGAGGTTAAAGGTGCTGATGCTCCAAGTAGGGAGATTGCTAGTAAAGCGGCTGGAATGGCGAACCCGGGCACAAGGAGATGAGAAATGAGGTGCGTTTTAGAAACCTTTCCCCATCACACGGTGTACCATCTTCTGGGTTTCTCATGCATGTTTTCGATGTAGGAAGATGCCCTTGAAGCTGGAGATTTGGGACCCATGCGATGGGTACCACGCAGTATTACTTTAAAGGGTCTGCGTTTGCTCACCCAACCTCACCAAACCTCTCAGCCCCAAGAGTGTCCACCCTTATGTCTCATCCAGCTGTGGGTCTAGATATGGTCAATCCAGGTTGCATCACAGCCCCTGAACTCATTGTGTAAGAATTTCTATCTCTTTCACTGTCGTTGTTTCATGGGTTTTTCAAAGTAATTTATTTTCATAATGGGGTGTAGCTGCTTTTCACGGCTGTGTTTATGCCGCTTTACACCCACTTGACACACTAACAGAGAGATATCAATACATAGGTTTCAAGATTATTACTAGTCAGATATATTCTTGTGCGGTGAATAGGGCGTGTTGAGTCCAGTTCTCTGAGCAAGGAGTAGGTCTTGTCTACTACATATTGGGTTTATGGAACGGTATCTGAGCTAATTTGATACCCTTGTTTTATGTATCACCCCACCTCACCTTTCCCGTTAAGCAGCCATAGTGTCTTTTCTGCATGTGTGACTCTGTTCTGTTTTGTAATTCAGTTCAAGTGTAACGGTTTTTACATTCCCTCTATCAGTGATACCTTATGAGAAGTGTCCTTTTCTGTGTGACTTATTTCACTTAGAATCGTCGTACCTAAATCCACTCATCATGCTGCTACTAGCCTTATGACATTGATTTCATGGCTGAGTGATATTCCATTGTACATAAGGACCACAACTTCTTTATCCATTTTTCTCTTTCCTGGGATATTGAAGGTGGAATGAAGTGGAGGTCCTTGTCAACAGAGCAGCCCTCAACTTTGGGGTGCTTGTGTCTTGCTGATTTTTCATTTTCCCAATTTATACCCCCATGAGTGGAAGTGCCCTATGCTCTCTAAGCTGTGTTTTTCAGATGTTTCAGGACACACCGTACACTTCTCCAGAGTGGCTGTTGGCAATTTACATCCCGCCCATCAGTGTAGCAAGGCTCCCATTTCTCCATGGCCTGTCCTGCATTTCTGGTTTTGACACTTTTTTCAGCATGGCCCTTTTGACCGATGGGAAGCGAGACTTCTCTGTAGCGCTGATTTGCCTTTCCAGGTTGCTTGGTTGGCCAAAAAGGGCGTATGCGTTTTTTCCTGAATATATTCAGGAAAAAACGCATACGCCCTTTTTGGCCAAGGGCATCATTGTCAACGTTTTGCCGCTTTTCATGTGCTTTAAAGGCGATTCGTATCTACCTCCTGAAATCTGTTTCGTGCAATTCTGCCTTGATTTCAAATCCTCTTCTTTGCCTTCCCTCAATATATTTGTGGACGAGAGTTATCATTTATAACTCTGCAGGTTTGTGAATTGCAGTGCCCTGAACCTCCATTTTACAACTCGCTTTTTTGGGAGCTGGCCGCAAAAGCGCAGGATGGCTTCAGGCCCTGTTCTGGTTCCGGGGGGCAGGCTGAGCCTGTGGTTAATTCTTCTTCCTGATGGGAAAATAGAGTGACCTGTGCCTGTCGCGACACCAAGAGCTAGTCTCTCGTTGGTTCCCCGTCTTCCCGTTCATCCTCAGGACAAATTGCAACCTGTACGGAACAGGAGGTTAAAGGTGCTGATGCTCCAAGTAGGGAGATTGCTAGTAAAGCGGCTGGAATGGCGAACCCGGGCACAAGGAGATGAGAAATGAGGTGCGTTTTAGAAACCTTTCCCCATCACACGGTGTACCATCTTCTGGGTTTCTCATGCATGTTTTCGATGTAGGAAGATGCCCTTGAAGCTGGAGATTTGGGACCCATGCGATGGGTACCACGCAGTATTACTTTAAAGGGTCTGCGTTTGCTCACCCAACCTCACCAAACCTCTCAGCCCCAAGAGTGTCCACCCTTAGGTCTCATCCAGCTGTGGGTCTAGATATGGTCAATCCAGGTTGCATCACAGCCCCTGAACTCATTGTGTAAGAATTTCTATCTCTTTCACTGTCGTTGTTTCATGGGTTTTTCAAAGTAATTTATTTTCATAATGGGGTGTAGCTGCTTTTCACGGCTGTGTTTATGCCGCTTTACACCCACTTGACACACTAACAGAGAGATATCAATACATAGGTTTCAAGATTATTACTAGTCAGATATATTCTTGTGCGGTGAATAGGGCGTGTTGAGTCCAGTTCTCTGAGCAAGGAGTAGGTCTTGTCTACTACATATTGGGTTTATGGAACGGTATCTGAGCTAATTTGATACCCTTGTTTTATGTATCACCCCACCTCACCTTTCCCGTTAAGCAGCCATAGTGTCTTTTCTGCATGTGTGACTCTGTTCTGTTTTGTAATTCAGTTCAAGTGTAACGGTTTTTACATTCCCTCTATCAGTGATACCTTATGAGAAGTGTCCTTTTCTGTGTGACTTATTTCACTTAGAATCGTCGTACCTAAATCCACTCATCATGCTGCTACTAGCCTTATGACATTGATTTCATGGCTGAGTGATATTCCATTGTACATAAGGACCACAACTTCTTTATCCATTTTTCTCTTTCCTGGGATATTGAAGGTGGAATGAAGTGGAGGTCCTTGTCAACAGAGCAGCCCTCAACTTTGGGGTGCTTGTGTCTTGCTGATTTTTCATTTTCCCAATTTATACCCCCATGAGTGGAAGTGCCCTATGCTCTCTAAGCTGTGTTTTTCAGATGTTTCAGGACACACCGTACACTTCTCCAGAGTGGCTGTTGGCAATTTACATCCCGCCCATCAGTGTAGCAAGGCTCCCATTTCTCCATGGCCTGTCCTGCATTTCTGGTTTTGACACTTTTTTCAGCATGGCCCTTTTGACCGATGGGAAGCGAGACTTCTCTGTAGCGCTGATTTGCCTTTCCAGGTTGCTTGGTTGGCCAAAAAGGGCGTATGCGTTTTTTCCTGAATATATTCAGGAAAAAACGCATACGCCCTTTTTGGCCAAGGGCATCATTGTCAACGTTTTGCCGCTTTTCATGTGCTTTAAAGGCGATTCGTATCTACCTCCTGAAATCTGTTTCGTGCAATTCTGCCTTGATTTCAAATCCTCTTCTTTGCCTTCCCTCAATATATTTGTGGACGAGAGTTATCATTTATAACTCTGCAGGTTTGTGAATTGCAGTGCCCTGAACCTCCATTTTACAACTCGCTTTTTTGGGAGCTGGCCGCAAAAGCGCAGGATGGCTTCAGGCCCTGTTCTGGTTCCGGGGGGCAGGCTGAGCCTGTGGTTAATTCTTCTTCCTGATGGGAAAATAGAGTGACCTGTGCCTGTCCCGACACCAAGAGCTAGTCTCTCGTTGGTTCCCCGTCTTCCCGTTCATCCTCAGGACAAATTGCAACCTGTACGGAACAGGAGGTTAAAGGTGCTGATGCTCCAAGTAGGGAGATTGCTAGTAAAGCGGCTGGAATGGCGAACCCGGGCACAAGGAGATGAGAAATGAGGTGCGTTTTAGAAACCTTTCCCCATCACACGGTGTACCATCTTCTGGGTTTCTCATGCATGTTTTCGATGTAGGAAGATGCCCTTGAACCTGGAGATTTGGGACCCATGCGATGGGTACCACGCAGTATTACTTTAAAGGGTCTGCGTTTGCTCACCCAACCTCACCAAACCTCTCAGCCCCAAGAGTGTCCACCCTTAGGTCTCATCCAGCTGTGGGTCTAGATATGGTCAATCCAGGTTGCATCACAGCCCCTGAACTCATTGTGTAAGAATTTCTATCTCTTTCACTGTCGTTGTTTCATGGGTTTTTCAAAGTAATTTATTTTCATAATGGGGTGTAGCTGCTTTTCACGGCTGTGTTTATGCCGCTTTACACCCACTTGACACACTAACAGAGAGATATCAATACATAGGTTTCAAGATTATTACTAGTCAGATATATTCTTGTGCGGTGAATAGGGCGTGTTGAGTCCAGTTCTCTGAGCAAGGAGTAGGTCTTGTCTACTACATATTGGGTTTATGGAACGGTATCTGAGCTAATTTGATACCCTTGTTTTATGTATCACCCCACCTCACCTTTCCCGTTAAGCAGCCATAGTGTCTTTTCTGCATGTGTGACTCTGTTCTGTTTTGTAATTCAGTTCAAGTGTAACGGTTTTTACATTCCCTCTATCAGTGATACCTTATGAGAAGTGTCCTTTTCTGTGTGACTTATTTCACTTAGAATCGTCGTACCTAAATCCACTCATCATGCTGCTACTAGCCTTATGACATTGATTTCATGGCTGAGTGATATTCCATTGTACATAAGGACCACAACTTCTTTATCCATTTTTCTCTTTCCTGGGATATTGAAGGTGGAATGAAGTGGAGGTCCTTGTCAACAGAGCAGCCCTCAACTTTGGGGTGCTTGTGTCTTGCTGATTTTTCATTTTCCCAATTTATACCCCCATGAGTGGAAGTGCCCTATGCTCTCTAAGCTGTGTTTTTCAGATGTTTCAGGACACACCGTACACTTCTCCAGAGTGGCTGTTGGCAATTTACATCCCGCCCATCAGTGTAGCAAGGCTCCCATTTCTCCATGGCCTGTCCTGCATTTCTGGTTTTGACACTTTTTTCAGCATGGCCCTTTTGACCGATGGGAAGCGAGACTTCTCTGTAGCGCTGATTTGCCTTTCCAGGTTGCTTGGTTGGCCAAAAAGGGCGTATGCGTTTTTTCCTGAATATATTCAGGAAAAAACGCATACGCCCTTTTTGGCCAAGGGCATCATTGTCAACGTTTTGCCGCTTTTCATGTGCTTTAAAGGCGATTCGTATCTACCTCCTGAAATCTGTTTCGTGCAATTCTGCCTTGATTTCAAATCCTCTTCTTTGCCTTCCCTCAATATATTTGTGGACGAGAGTTATCATTTATAACTCTGCAGGTTTGTGAATTGCAGTGCCCTGAACCTCCATTTTACAACTCGCTTTTTTGGGAGCTGGCCGCAAAAGCGCAGGATGGCTTCAGGCCCTGTTCTGGTTCCGGGGGGCAGGCTGAGCCTGTGGTTAATTCTTCTTCCTGATGGGAAAATAGAGTGACCTGTGCCTGTCCCGACACCAAGAGCTAGTCTCTCGTTGGTTCCCCGTCTTCCCGTTCATCCTCAGGACAAATTGCAACCTGTACGGAACAGGAGGTTAAAGGTGCTGATGCTCCAAGTAGGGAGATTGCTAGTAAAGCGGCTGGAATGGCGAACCCGGGCACAAGGAGATGAGAAATGAGGTGCGTTTTAGAAACCTTTCCCCATCACACGGTGTACCATCTTCTGGGTTTCTCATGCATGTTTTCGATGTAGGAAGATGCCCTTGAAGCTGGAGATTTGGGACCCATGCGATGGGTACCACGCAGTATTACTTTAAAGGGTCTGCGTTTGCTCACCCAACCTCACCAAACCTCTCAGCCCCAAGAGTGTCCACCCTTATGTCTCATCCAGCTGTGGGTCTAGATATGGTCAATCCAGGTTGCATCACAGCCCCTGAACTCATTGTGTAAGAATTTCTATCTCTTTCACTGTCGTTGTTTCATGGGTTTTTCAAAGTAATTTATTTTCATAATGGGGTGTAGCTGCTTTTCACGGCTGTGTTTATGCCGCTTTACACCCACTTGACACACTAACAGAGAGATATCAATACATAGGTTTCAAGATTATTACTAGTCAGATATATTCTTGTGCGGTGAATAGGGCGTGTTGAGTCCAGTTCTCTGAGCAAGGAGTAGGTCTTGTCTACTACATATTGGGTTTATGGAACGGTATCTGAGCTAATTTGATACCCTTGTTTTATGTATCACCCCACCTCACCTTTCCCGTTAAGCAGCCATAGTGTCTTTTCTGCATGTGTGACTCTGTTCTGTTTTGTAATTCAGTTCAAGTGTAACGGTTTTTACATTCCCTCTATCAGTGATACCTTATGAGAAGTGTCCTTTTCTGTGTGACTTATTTCACTTAGAATCGTCGTACCTAAATCCACTCATCATGCTGCTACTAGCCTTATGACATTGATTTCATGGCTGAGTGATATTCCATTGTACATAAGGACCACAACTTCTTTATCCATTTTTCTCTTTCCTGGGATATTGAAGGTGGAATGAAGTGGAGGTCCTTGTCAACAGAGCAGCCCTCAACTTTGGGGTGCTTGTGTCTTGCTGATTTTTCATTTTCCCAATTTATACCCCCATGAGTGGAAGTGCCCTATGCTCTCTAAGCTGTGTTTTTCAGATGTTTCAGGACACACCGTACACTTCTCCAGAGTGGCTGTTGGCAATTTACATCCCGCCCATCAGTGTAGCAAGGCTCCCATTTCTCCATGGCCTGTCCTGCATTTCTGGTTTTGACACTTTTTTCAGCATGGCCCTTTTGACCGATGGGAAGCGAGACTTCTCTGTAGCGCTGATTTGCCTTTCCAGGTTGCTTGGTTGGCCAAAAAGGGCGTATGCGTTTTTTCCTGAATATATTCAGGAAAAAACGCATACGCCCTTTTTGGCCAAGGGCATCATTGTCAACGTTTTGCCGCTTTTCATGTGCTTTAAAGGCGATTCGTATCTACCTCCTGAAATCTGTTTCGTGCAATTCTGCCTTGATTTCAAATCCTCTTCTTTGCCTTCCCTCAATATATTTGTGGACGAGAGTTATCATTTATAACTCTGCAGGTTTGTGAATTGCAGTGCCCTGAACCTCCATTTTACAACTCGCTTTTTTGGGAGCTGGCCGCAAAAGCGCAGGATGGCTTCAGGCCCTGTTCTGGTTCCGGGGGGCAGGCTGAGCCTGTGGTTAATTCTTCTTCCTGATGGGAAAATAGAGTGACCTGTGCCTGTCCCGACACCAAGAGCTAGTCTCTCGTTGGTTCCCCGTCTTCCCGTTCATCCTCAGGACAAATTGCAACCTGTACGGAACAGGAGGTTAAAGGTGCTGATGCTCCAAGTAGGGAGATTGCTAGTAAAGCGGCTGGAATGGCGAACCCGGGCACAAGGAGATGAGAAATGAGGTGCGTTTTAGAAACCTTTCCCCATCACACGGTGTACCATCTTCTGGGTTTCTCATGCATGTTTTCGATGTAGGAAGATGCCCTTGAAGCTGGAGATTTGGGACCCATGCGATGGGTACCACGCAGTATTACTTTAAAGGGTCTGCGTTTGCTCACCCAACCTCACCAAACCTCTCAGCCCCAAGAGTGTCCACCCTTATGTCTCATCCAGCTGTGGGTCTAGATATGGTCAATCCAGGTTGCATCACAGCCCCTGAACGCATTGTGTAAGAATTTCTATCTCTTTCACTGTCGTTGTTTCATGGGTTTTTCAAAGTAATTTATTTTCATAATGGGGTGTAGCTGCTTTTCACGGCTGTGTTTATGCCGCTTTACACCCACTTGACACACTAACAGAGAGATATCAATACATAGGTTTCAAGATTATTACTAGTCAGATATATTCTTGTGCGGTGAATAGGGCGTGTTGAGTCCAGTTCTCTGAGCAAGGAGTAGGTCTTGTCTACTACATATTGGGTTTATGGAACGGTATCTGAGCTAATTTGATACCCTTGTTTTATGTATCACCCCACCTCACCTTTCCCGTTAAGCAGCCATAGTGTCTTTTCTGCATGTGTGACTCTGTTCTGTTTTGTAATTCAGTTCAAGTGTAACGGTTTTTACATTCCCTCTATCAGTGATACCTTATGAGAAGTGTCCTTTTCTGTGTGACTTATTTCACTTAGAATCGTCGTACCTAAATCCACTCATCATGCTGCTACTAGCCTTATGACATTGATTTCATGGCTGAGTGATATTCCACTGTACATAAGGACCACAACTTCTTTATCCATTTTTCTCTTTCCTGGGATATTGAAGGTGGAATGAAGTGGAGGTCCTTGTCAACAGAGCAGCCCTCAACTTTGGGGTGCTTGTGTCTTGCTGATTTTTCATTTTCCCAATTTATACCCCCATGAGTGGAAGTGCCCTATGCTCTCTAAGCTGTGTTTTTCAGATGTTTCAGGACACACCGTACACTTCTCCAGAGTGGCTGTTGGCAATTTACATCCCGCCCATCAGTGTAGCAAGGCTCCCATTTCTCCATGGCCTGTCCTGCATTTCTGGTTTTGACACTTTTTTCAGCATGGCCCTTTTGACCGATGGGAAGCGAGACTTCTCTGTAGCGCTGATTTGCCTTTCCAGGTTGCTTGGTTGGCCAAAAAGGGCGTATGCGTTTTTTCCTGAATATATTCAGGAAAAAACGCATACGCCCTTTTTGGCCAAGGGCATCATTGTCAACGTTTTGCCGCTTTTCATGTGCTTTAAAGGCGATTCGTATCTACCTCCTGAAATCTGTTTCGTGCAATTCTGCCTTGATTTCAAATCCTCTTCTTTGCCTTCCCTCAATATATTTGTGGACGAGAGTTATCATTTATAACTCTGCAGGTTTGTGAATTGCAGTGCCCTGAACCTCCATTTTACAACTCGCTTTTTTGGGAGCTGGCCGCAAAAGCGCAGGATGGCTTCAGGCCCTGTTCTGGTTCCGGGGGGCAGGCTGAGCCTGTGGTTAATTCTTCTTCCTGATGGGAAAATAGAGTGACCTGTGCCTGTCCCGACACCAAGAGCTAGTCTCTCGTTGGTTCCCCGTCTTCCCGTTCATCCTCAGGACAAATTGCAACCTGTACGGAACAGGAGGTTAAAGGTGCTGATGCTCCAAGTAGGGAGATTGCTAGTAAAGCGGCTGGAATGGCGAACCCGGGCACAAGGAGATGAGAAATGAGGTGCGTTTTAGAAACCTTTCCCCATCACACGGTGTACCATCTTCTGGGTTTCTCATGCATGTTTTCGATGTAGGAAGATGCCCTTGAACCTGGAGATTTGGGACCCATGCGATGGGTACCACGCAGTATTACTTTAAAGGGTCTGCGTTTGCTCACCCAACCTCACCAAACCTCTCAGCCCCAAGAGTGTCCACCCTTATGTCTCATCCAGCTGTGGGTCTAGATATGGTCAATCCAGGTTGCATCACAGCCCCTGAACGCATTGTGTAAGAATTTCTCTCTCTTTCACTGTCGTTGTTTCATGGGTTTTTCAAAGTAATTTATTTTCATAATGGGGTGTAGCTGCTTTTCACGGCTGTGTTTATGCCGCTTTACACCCACTTGACACACTAACAGAGAGATATCAATACATAGGTTTCAAGATTATTACTAGTCAGATATATTCTTGTGCGGTGAATAGGGCGTGTTGAGTCCAGTTCTCTGAGCAAGGAGTAGGTCTTGTCTACTACATATTGGGTTTATGGAACGGTATCTGAGCTAATTTGATACCCTTGTTTTATGTATCACCCCACCTCACCTTTCCCGTTAAGCAGCCATAGTGTCTTTTCTGCATGTGTGACTCTGTTCTGTTTTGTAATTCAGTTCAAGTGTAACGGTTTTTACATTCCCTCTATCAGTGATACCTTATGAGAAGTGTCCTTTTCTGTGTGACTTATTTCACTTAGAATCGTCGTACCTAAATCCACTCATCATGCTGCTACTAGCCTTATGACATTGATTTCATGGCTGAGTGATATTCCATTGTACATAAGGACCACAACTTCTTTATCCATTTTTCTCTTTCCTGGGATATTGAAGGTGGAATGAAGTGGAGGTCCTTGTCAACAGAGCAGCCCTCAACTTTGGGGTGCTTGTGTCTTGCTGATTTTTCATTTTCCCAATTTATACCCCCATGAGTGGAAGTGCCCTATGCTCTCTAAGCTGTGTTTTTCAGATGTTTCAGGACACACCGTACACTTCTCCAGAGTGGCTGTTGGCAATTTACATCCCGCCCATCAGTGTAGCAAGGCTCCCATTTCTCCATGGCCTGTCCTGCATTTCTGGTTTTGACACTTTTTTCAGCATGGCCCTTTTGACCGATGGGAAGCGAGACTTCTCTGTAGCGCTGATTTGCCTTTCCAGGTTGCTTGGTTGGCCAAAAAGGGCGTATGCGTTTTTTCCTGAATATATTCAGGAAAAAACGCATACGCCCTTTTTGGCCAAGGGCATCATTGTCAACGTTTTGCCGCTTTTCATGTGCTTTAAAGGCGATTCGTATCTACCTCCTGAAATCTGTTTCGTGCAATTCTGCCTTGATTTCAAATCCTCTTCTTTGCCTTCCCTCAATATATTTGTGGACGAGAGTTATCATTTATAACTCTGCAGGTTTGTGAATTGCAGTGCCCTGAACCTCCATTTTACAACTCGCTTTTTTGGGAGCTGGCCGCAAAAGCGCAGGATGGCTTCAGGCCCTGTTCTGGTTCCGGGGGGCAGGCTGAGCCTGTGGTTAATTCTTCTTCCTGATGGGAAAATAGAGTGACCTGTGCCTGTCCCGACACCAAGAGCTAGTCTCTCGTTGGTTCCCCGTCTTCCCGTTCATCCTCAGGACAAATTGCAACCTGTACGGAACAGGAGGTTAAAGGTGCTGATGCTCCAAGTAGGGAGATTGCTAGTAAAGCGGCTGGAATGGCGAACCCGGGCACAAGGAGATGAGAAATGAGGTGCGTTTTAGAAACCTTTCCCCATCACACGGTGTACCATCTTCTGGGTTTCTCATGCATGTTTTCGATGTAGGAAGATGCCCTTGAAGCTGGAGATTTGGGACCCATGCGATGGGTACCACGCAGTATTACTTTAAAGGGGTCTGCGTTTGCTCACCCAACCTCACCAAACCTCTCAGCCCCAAGAGTGTCCACCCTTATGTCTCATCCAGCTGTGGGTCTAGATATGGTCAATCCAGGTTGCATCACAGCCCCTGAACGCATTGTGTAAGAATTTCTATCTCTTTCACTGTCGTTGTTTCATGGGTTTTTCAAAGTAATTTATTTTCATAATGGGGTGTAGCTGCTTTTCACGGCTGTGTTTATGCCGCTTTACACCCACTTGACACACTAACAGAGAGATATCAATACATAGGTTTCAAGATTATTACTAGTCAGATATATTCTTGTGCGGTGAATAGGGCGTGTTGAGTCCAGTTCTCTGAGCAAGGAGTAGGTCTTGTCTACTACATATTGGGTTTATGGAACGGTATCTGAGCTAATTTGATACCCTTGTTTTATGTATCACCCCACCTCACCTTTCCCGTTAAGCAGCCATAGTGTCTTTTCTGCATGTGTGACTCTGTTCTGTTTTGTAATTCAGTTCAAGTGTAACGGTTTTTACATTCCCTCTATCAGTGATACCTTATGAGAAGTGTCCTTTTCTGTGTGACTTATTTCACTTAGAATCGTCGTACCTAAATCCACTCATCATGCTGCTACTAGCCTTATGACATTGATTTCATGGCTGAGTGATATTCCACTGTACATAAGGACCACAACTTCTTTATCCATTTTTCTCTTTCCTGGGATATTGAAGGTGGAATGAAGTGGAGGTCCTTGTCAACAGAGCAGCCCTCAACTTTGGGGTGCTTGTGTCTTGCTGATTTTTCATTTTCCCAATTTATACCCCCATGAGTGGAAGTGCCCTATGCTCTCTAAGCTGTGTTTTTCAGATGTTTCAGGACACACCGTACACTTCTCCAGAGTGGCTGTTGGCAATTTACATCCCGCCCATCAGTGTAGCAAGGCTCCCATTTCTCCATGGCCTGTCCTGCATTTCTGGTTTTGACACTTTTTTCAGCATGGCCCTTTTGACCGATGGGAAGCGAGACTTCTCTGTAGCGCTGATTTGCCTTTCCAGGTTGCTTGGTTGGCCAAAAAGGGCGTATGCGTTTTTTCCTGAATATATTCAGGAAAAAACGCATACGCCCTTTTTGGCCAAGGGCATCATTGTCAACGTTTTGCCGCTTTTCATGTGCTTTAAAGGCGATTCGTATCTACCTCCTGAAATCTGTTTCGTGCAATTCTGCCTTGATTTCAAATCCTCTTCTTTGCCTTCCCTCAATATATTTGTGGACGAGAGTTATCATTTATAACTCTGCAGGTTTGTGAATTGCAGTGCCCTGAACCTCCATTTTACAACTCGCTTTTTTGGGAGCTGGCCGCAAAAGCGCAGGATGGCTTCAGGCCCTGTTCTGGTTCCGGGGGGCAGGCTGAGCCTGTGGTTAATTCTTCTTCCTGATGGGAAAATAGAGTGACCTGTGCCTGTCCCGACACCAAGAGCTAGTCTCTCGTTGGTTCCCCGTCTTCCCGTTCATCCTCAGGACAAATTGCAACCTGTACGGAACAGGAGGTTAAAGGTGCTGATGCTCCAAGTAGGGAGATTGCTAGTAAAGCGGCTGGAATGGCGAACCCGGGCACAAGGAGATGAGAAATGAGGTGCGTTTTAGAAACCTTTCCCCATCACACGGTGTACCATCTTCTGGGTTTCTCATGCATGTTTTCGATGTAGGAAGATGCCCTTGAACCTGGAGATTTGGGACCCATGCGATGGGTACCACGCAGTATTACTTTAAAGGGTCTGCGTTTGCTCACCCAACCTCACCAAACCTCTCAGCCCCAAGAGTGTCCACCCTTATGTCTCATCCAGCTGTGGGTCTAGATATGGTCAATCCAGGTTGCATCACAGCCCCTGAACGCATTGTGTAAGAATTTCTCTCTCTTTCACTGTCGTTGTTTCATGGGTTTTTCAAAGTAATTTATTTTCATAATGGGGTGTAGCTGCTTTTCACGGCTGTGTTTTATGCCGCTTTACACCCACTTGACACACTAACAGAGAGATATCAATACATAGGTTTCAAGATTATTACTAGTCAGATATATTCTTGTGCGGTGAATAGGGCGTGTTGAGTCCAGTTCTCTGAGCAAGGAGTAGGTCTTGTCTACTACATATTGGGTTTATGGAACGGTATCTGAGCTAATTTGATACCCTTGTTTTATGTATCACCCCACCTCACCTTTCCCGTTAAGCAGCCATAGTGTCTTTTCTGCATGTGTGACTCTGTTCTGTTTTGTAATTCAGTTCAAGTGTAACGGTTTTTACATTCCCTCTATCAGTGATACCTTATGAGAAGTGTCCTTTTCTGTGTGACTTATTTCACTTAGAATCGTCGTACCTAAATCCACTCATCATGCTGCTACTAGCCTTATGACATTGATTTCATGGCTGAGTGATATTCCACTGTACATAAGGACCACAACTTCTTTATCCATTTTTCTCTTTCCTGGGATATTGAAGGTGGAATGAAGTGGAGGTCCTTGTCAACAGAGCAGCCCTCAACTTTGGGGTGCTTGTGTCTTGCTGATTTTTCATTTTCCCAATTTATACCCCCATGAGTGGAAGTGCCCTATGCTCTCTAAGCTGTGTTTTTCAGATGTTTCAGGACACACCGTACACTTCTCCAGAGTGGCTGTTGGCAATTTACATCCCGCCCATCAGTGTAGCAAGGCTCCCATTTCTCCATGGCCTGTCCTGCATTTCTGGTTTTGACACTTTTTTCAGCATGGCCCTTTTGACCGATGGGAAGCGAGACTTCTCTGTAGCGCTGATTTGCCTTTCCAGGTTGCTTGGTTGGCCAAAAAAGGGCGTATGCGTTTTTTCCTGAATATATTCAGGAAAAAACGCATACGCCCTTTTTGGCCAAGGGCATCATTGTCAACGTTTTGCCGCTTTTCATGTGCTTTAAAGGCGATTCGTATCTACCTCCTGAAATCTGTTTCGTGCAATTCTGCCTTGATTTCAAATCCTCTTCTTTGCCTTCCCTCAATATATTTGTGGACGAGAGTTATCATTTATAACTCTGCAGGTTTGTGAATTGCAGTGCCCTGAACCTCCATTTTACAACTCGCTTTTTTGGGAGCTGGCCGCAAAAGCGCAGGATGGCTTCAGGCCCTGTTCTGGTTCCGGGGGGCAGGCTGAGCCTGTGGTTAATTCTTCTTCCTGATGGGAAAATAGAGTGACCTGTGCCTGTCCCGACACCAAGAGCTAGTCTCTCGTTGGTTCCCCGTCTTCCCGTTCATCCTCAGGACAAATTGCAACCTGTACGGAACAGGAGGTTAAAGGTGCTGATGCTCCAAGTAGGGAGATTGCTAGTAAAGCGGCTGGAATGGCGAACCCGGGCACAAGGAGATGAGAAATGAGGTGCGTTTTAGAAACCTTTCCCCATCACACGGTGTACCATCTTCTGGGTTTCTCATGCATGTTTTCGATGTAGGAAGATGCCCTTGAACCTGGAGATTTGGGACCCATGCGATGGGTACCACGCAGTATTACTTTAAAGGGTCTGCGTTTGCTCACCCAACCTCACCAAACCTCTCAGCCCCAAGAGTGTCCACCCTTAGGTCTCATCCAGCTGTGGGTCTAGATATGGTCAATCCAGGTTGCATCACAGCCCCTGAACGCATTGTGTAAGAATTTCTATCTCTTTCACTGTCGTTGTTTCATGGGTTTTTCAAAGTAATTTATTTTCATAATGGGGTGTAGCTGCTTTTCACGGCTGTGTTTATGCCGCTTTACACCCACTTGACACACTAACAGAGAGATATCAATACATAGGTTTCAAGATTATTACTAGTCAGATATATTCTTGTGCGGTGAATAGGGCGTGTTGAGTCCAGTTCTCTGAGCAAGGAGTAGGTCTTGTCTACTACATATTGGGTTTATGGAACGGTATCTGAGCTAATTTGATACCCTTGTTTTATGTATCACCCCACCTCACCTTTCCCGTTAAGCAGCCATAGTGTCTTTTCTGCATGTGTGACTCTGTTCTGTTTTGTAATTCAGTTCAAGTGTAACGGTTTTTACATTCCCTCTATCAGTGATACCTTATGAGAAGTGTCCTTTTCTGTGTGACTTATTTCACTTAGAATCGTCGTACCTAAATCCACTCATCATGCTGCTACTAGCCTTATGACATTGATTTCATGGCTGAGTGATATTCCATTGTACATAAGGACCACAACTTCTTTATCCATTTTTCTCTTTCCTGGGATATTGAAGGTGGAATGAAGTGGAGGTCCTTGTCAACAGAGCAGCCCTCAACTTTGGGGTGCTTGTGTCTTGCTGATTTTTCATTTTCCCAATTTATACCCCCATGAGTGGAAGTGCCCTATGCTCTCTAAGCTGTGTTTTTCAGATGTTTCAGGACACACCGTACACTTCTCCAGAGTGGCTGTTGGCAATTTACATCCCGCCCATCAGTGTAGCAAGGCTCCCATTTCTCCATGGCCTGTCCTGCATTTCTGGTTTTGACACTTTTTTCAGCATGGCCCTTTTGACCGATGGGAAGCGAGACTTCTCTGTAGCGCTGATTTGCCTTTCCAGGTTGCTTGGTTGGCCAAAAAGGGCGTATGCGTTTTTTCCTGAATATATTCAGGAAAAAACGCATACGCCCTTTTTGGCCAAGGGCATCATTGTCAACGTTTTGCCGCTTTTCATGTGCTTTAAAGGCGATTCGTATCTACCTCCTGAAATCTGTTTCGTGCAATTCTGCCTTGATTTCAAATCCTCTTCTTTGCCTTCCCTCAATATATTTGTGGACGAGAGTTATCATTTATAACTCTGCAGGTTTGTGAATTGCAGTGCCCTGAACCTCCATTTTACAACTCGCTTTTTTGGGAGCTGGCCGCAAAAGCGCAGGATGGCTTCAGGCCCTGTTCTGGTTCCGGGGGGCAGGCTGAGCCTGTGGTTAATTCTTCTTCCTGATGGGAAAATAGAGTGACCTGTGCCTGTCCCGACACCAAGAGCTAGTCTCTCGTTGGTTCCCCGTCTTCCCGTTCATCCTCAGGACAAATTGCAACCTGTACGGAACAGGAGGTTAAAGGTGCTGATGCTCCAAGTAGGGAGATTGCTAGTAAAGCGGCTGGAATGGCGAACCCGGGCACAAGGAGATGAGAAATGAGGTGCGTTTTAGAAACCTTTCCCCATCACACGGTGTACCATCTTCTGGGTTTCTCATGCATGTTTTCGATGTAGGAAGATGCCCTTGAACCTGGAGATTTGGGACCCATGCGATGGGTACCACGCAGT